>NC_141534.1:31120000-31255000 GCF_021556685.1 Rattus norvegicus
TGTGGCTTTCTAGTTTTTTACTCCAATTCCCTCCTCTGCAGGGTTGGCAAGTGAGGGCAGGGCTGCCCTGGGGAGGAGGCGGGAAGCTCCTGAGGCTGTTGAGTATTGGGCTCTGTGGCCAGAGATGATCCAATAAGGGGCTCTTGCTCCACCAGAGCTGAAGGTGATCCTGTAGGCGTCTGTGATAAGAGGCCCTGGGAGAGACTTGTAGGCACAATAGGCTGTTGGTTTGAGGCACTGTTAGAATTAGGAAGACTGAAGTAAAGCTGGGAATTTTCACGCCAAGCATCCTATAGGAGCATGGAGGTGACACAGAGTTCACGTGTGACCTCGGGGTCAAGTGCTAAACATAGCTAGGTGTAGATGTGAGAAGAGTTAGTCCCCTAGACATCCTGAGGTAAGTAGTGATAAGTCAGCTCCGATGACTCTAGATTTTCTCCCAAGGCTTGGAAAGGCCAAAACACCTGGTGACCCTGTTGAGAACAGGACTTAGAGCTTGGCTGTTCTTGTTCTCCGGAGTGCCTGAGAATAACACATTCACACTGATGGACAGCACAGGGGCAGACCTGTCTCAGAAGAGAGGAAGCCCGGCCTCCTGCTGATGGTCAGTGTGACAGTGAGAAAGGTCCTGAACCTCTGGCTGCTTCAATTACTGGCACTTTTAAAACATGACTATCTGCGCAAAACAAAGAAGTTCTTCATAAGTTGTTTGTGGGTGCTTTTAAGAGGCCCGGGAAGTTTAATAAGCACTAAACGTGTAATATTTCACTGTGGGACTCTGACCTCCGTGTGGCAGTTGGCACTTGGCATGCTCCTTGTGATAGTGAGTTTGCTTTCTTTAGTATGGCGAGCTGTGCGGCAAGCATCCTGCCATGTGGACTGGTGAGGCATTTCAGATTATTTCCTAAGATAAACCTGAAGGGAGGGAGAGAGAGAGAGAGAGAGAGAGAGAGAGAGAGAGAGAGAGAGAGAGAGAGAGAGAGAGAGATGAATCAGGAGATAAGCGCTCAGGGACTTGGAAACAGCTCTTATGAGTTACAGCGTGTATTGAAAGAGGAGGCTCTCCTATTCTGGAATGGTTCCCACCATAAAATCTCATCTGGGAGTCTTTTGCGTTTCTCAGCAGAGATGTGCATTCTGGGTTCTGGTCCAGGGTGCCTGTCAGAGGCCTGGGATCCTCGTGAGGACCCATGGATGCTAGTTTGGGGTCATTCTCCAGCAGAATGAGTGGACAGGGGGCTGAAGCTTCTGGAGAC
Source organism: Rattus norvegicus (assembly GCF_021556685.1). Taxonomy (NCBI): domain Eukaryota; kingdom Metazoa; phylum Chordata; class Mammalia; order Rodentia; family Muridae; genus Rattus; species Rattus norvegicus. The sequence continues at coordinate 31,121,257 of NC_141534.1, forward strand.
TACCTCTGGCCAGCGTTGTGGAGACTCATTGCATCCTCAGGATATAGGAACCGTGGGGCATGGGTTATCTGCAGCTGAGGAGTCTAAATCCACTTCTTGCTCTGTGGTATGAGGTCCACAGGTAGCCATTAAACACACACATGGTTACAGCACTGACTTCTGAGGCCAGCTGAACATCACAGCTACAATGGCTGTGGTGTGGCATCAATTAGGAACACACGTCATCACCTGTCCTGTGTTTTACAGGTACCAGCACATCCTGTCAGGGGAAGTGTGTAGTCACAAGTGAGGGGCCACTTGAAATAGAACCTGGGGTGTAAGGCAGAGAAACAGAGGTTGGTAAAGCACGTGCTGTACAGAGTGAGGCCCTGAGCTTGGACCTCTAGACTTGGGTGAAAAGCTGGGTGTGGTGGTAACGTCTGGGCACAGGGCACAGGGCACAGACAGTGGCTACTTGAAGCTAATTGGCTAGCCAGACTGCCAGATGATGAGTTCTTCAGTGTACGAGACTCCGTCTCAAAACAGTAAAGATGAGTTATAGTCCTTATTGAAAAAGGAGGCTTTCCTGTCCTGGAACATTTTTGAGGGTGGTTGAGGGATGACACCTGACCTCTGGTCTCCATGGTTGAGTGTGCACACAAATGCATGAATACCTACCTACCTACACACACACACACACACACACACACACACACACACACACACACACGCACACGCACAAATACATCTATAGGTACTAGTACACAGACACACAGAGAGAGAAAGAAACATACACATGAGAGAGAGAACACACACACACACAGATGCATGCACATAGATACACACACATACACACAGACACAAGAGAGAGATGGGGGTTGGAGAGAGAGAGAGAGAGAGAGAGAGAGAGAGAGAGAGAGAGAGAGAGAGAGAGAAGACAGAGGTGGAGGCAGAGGGCAGAGGCAGAGGCAGAGGCAGAGGCAGAGGCAGAGGCAGAGGCAGAGAGGCAGAGAGGCAGAGACTGAGAGTGAGGCTCCTCTGAGAGACAGCACATCAACACACATGATAGAAACAGAGAACGCACCACCAGCAAAGATTCCAGCTTTTAGCTCAGTTCAGACAACCCTGTGACCTCATCCAGTGAGAAAAAGAGAGACAAGGGTCTCTGTGGGGAAACAAACATTAGATCAAAAGGCAGTATTTCTTTGGAAGTGTTTGCACTGTATTCCTTTAGATACCGACTTTTCTCTTTCTTCCTTTCCTAGAGCTTCCACAGCTTGAAAGCTGCATCTTCTCACACGCCCAGGTCTTTGTAAATACAGCATAGAGATTGTCCTAGTCAGAAACCTCAAATAAGCAGACACTTAAAACTCAGTGCATGGACTTAACAGCAGTTTAGATGTGACTGGAAAAAGAATTAGTAACCAGAAAAGAAGTCATAAGGAATGTCCTGAATGAATATGAATCATGGAGCTGTACAGAGGAGGAGCTTGGGAAAGCGGCCTGTGGCTGGACCATGTTCCTTCCACGTGAGGAAATCTGTGTGGAAACTTGCCCTGTCTGCTCAGCACCATTGCACTGGCTAGTTCATGGGCAAGCATGCACTTTTCCTAGTTCTTCTGCCTGAAGTCCAAGGTCAAGGGGCTGCAGAATTGATGTTTCGGGGTGAGGGAAGGCTGTGGGGTGATTTGGGGAGCTAGCCTGAGAATTCTTTCCAAGAAGTGCTCTGTGACTCAATTCTCCCAGGGCACATGGAGTCCGCCTGGTCAGTGACTTAACTGGGGAATGAGGAAGCCTGGTTCTTGCTAAGGCCCCAGTAGAGGTTCTGTGGTTTCCTCACCTTGTCCATCCTGGCACATCTCATGATGGGGTGGTGTCGGCTGTGATGAATTTGTTGTGTGTACTCAAACACTCTCCATGGAGCCCAAGAGAGAGATGCACAGCTTGCCTGTGGTAGCCATGATACATTCTGGAGCTGTCTGTCCTACCTGCCCGCCTGACCAAAGCAGGACCCTGGGATTGTCTTTGTGGTAATAGGCATTGTTACTCCTCACTTGTATCTCTTCTCCTTGAATTATTTATTCACACCCTGCCTCGGGTTTTCATGTTTTATGGATTTGTGGGAGATTTAAAAATAGTTCCAACAGCATAAGCACCATTTCTGAGACGTTTGCCTGTCTTTAGTTCTGAGTTTTAACTCGGATCCTTGTTGGCATGCTATTTTACAATTATTCACAAGTAGTCAGACTTATTTTTCTTTTTAACTTTCTAAAACTCATTAAAACAAGGACCAAGACCACAACAACAATAACGACAACGAATCGAAAACCAGGTCTGGTCTCTGCCTGGGGTGACTCCTGACCTTAGAAGAATCATTTGGGGGAAATCTAGAAGGAGCCAAGGAGATGCCAACCAGGAGGCTTCTCCAAGCATGTCGTGCCCACCTCTGGCACTGACAGTGTGAATACCCTTTGTGAAGTCAGATCCTTGGGGGTCCTGAGGAAGCAATGCTTCTTGTGTCTCTCCCTGTGTTCTTCTCTGTGTCACTTTCTCACCTCCCTCTTGAACATAAACCTCTTTGAATCTCCTCTAGCACTTGCTGCAAACCACCTAACAGAAGGTGTACATGCCCCAGGTTAGCCCTTCTGCACTAAGACCACTGTACACGAGCTGTGCTGTTGGATGGCTGGATGGCTCCAGGCTCCTGGAGCACAGTTCCATCGGTTTAAGGGGAAGACGTTTTAGGGAGGGGATGGTAGCTAACTCTGCCTCCCAGCTCCTTGGATATTTCATCCCACCTGAGGGATTCCTTAGGCCCCTGCTTCTGCTGCATATCCCACAGGCAGTACAGGCAGCACAGGTCAGAGGGAGTCTAGGCAATCCCCGTGACTTTAGTAGACAGTACCCATAGAGCTGGGGTGCAGTAAGGGACAACTCAAGGCACAAGTCTTGGCAGGCTAAGAACATCCCGTGACGCACACAGCAGAGCAAACCATGGTGCTGTTTGAAAGAGGCAGGGAACCCCCACACACAGAGATGAGAATCACCCAGAAGCATGGCTGGAGAGCTTAGGGAAACTGCACTCTGCAAGTGCGTGCTGATCCTTCAGCGCCGGGCCGAGGCTGCACACAGAGGCTCTCTCGCCTGAGTAGAGAGCTGACCTCCAGACCCAGAGCTGGACATTCTGCTTTTTAAAATCAATCTCTCTCTCTCTCTCTCTCTCTCTCTCTCTCTCTCTCTCTCTCTCTCTCTCATCTATATCCAATCATCTATATCTAATCTATACCTCTCTCTTTTTATGTCTCTCTCATCTATATCTAATCATCTATATCTAATCTATACCCCCTCTCCCTCTCTCTCTCTCCTACCTATCTGTCTGTCTGCATATCTATCTATCTATCTATCTATCTATCTATCTATCTATCTATCTATCTATCTATCTATCTATCATCTATCTATCTCATCATCTATCTATCTATCTCATTATCTATCTATCTATCTATCTATCTATCTCATCTATCTGTCTATCTATCTATCTATCTGTCTGTCTGTCTGTCTATCTATCTCATCTATCTGTCTATCTATCTATCTATCTATCTATCTATCTATCTCATCTATCTGTCTGTCTGTCTATCTATCTATCTATCTCATCTATCTATCTATCTATCTATCTATCTATCTCATCTATCTATCTATCTATCTATCTATCTATCTATCTATCTATCTCATCTATCTGTCTGTCTATCTATCTATCTATCTATCTATCTGTCTGTCTGTCTATCTATCTATCTATCTATCTATCTATCTATCTATCTATCTATCTCATCTATCTGTCTATCTATCTATCTATCTATCTATCTATCTATCTATCTATCTATCTATCTATCTATCTATCTCATCTATCTGTCTGTCTATCTATCTATCTATCTATCTATCTATCTATCTATCTATCTCATCTATCTGTCTATCTATCTATCTATCTATCTATCTATCTATCTATCTATCCATCCATCCATCTCTATCCATCTATCTGATCTATAACACGTAGATGAGTGTTTGCCTGCATGTATGTATATGTACCATGTGCATGCCTGGAGCCCATGGCATACAGAGATGAAGTGGGGTTCCCTGGAACTGGACTTACAGATGGTTGTGGGCCTCCATGCAGGTTCTTAGAACTGAACCCAGGTCCTCTGCAAGAGCAGCGGTGCTCTTAACCACTGAGGCATCTCTCCAGTTCTTTATCACACTCCACTGATAGGTGTCTACCACTGGTGACGATTTCCTGCCAGCAGCCTGGATGCTACCTTTCATCATTATAAAGGCGAGCTAGTAGGGAGGAAGTCCTCGACTGATTCCAACACTTCAGCCAAAGCTTGTGCTTTTCTTCAGCAGTGAGGGCTTATAGCTTAGTTCTGGCACGCAACCAACAGCGGTGGCTGTAGCCTTATGATTGGTGGAGCGTGGAGGGTTTCCCTGGCCTTCCACAGACACTGGAATTTTATTAGAAAGTTTCATGGTTTTATGAGTGTCCTTTCCTAGTCACTCAGCGTGTTCTAGTTGAAATATGTTGACTTCTGTAGTCGCTATTCTTCTGATGTAGATGCATTTAAGACTCTCAAGGGTTCGTGCTGTATAAAGAAATGGGAGGAGCATCAGGTGGCCGTCAGTCTTGCACAGGTGCTATGCACCTTTCTACCCATGATGCTCTCTCTGGAGTTAAGTCGCATTGGTCTGCCCAGTTCAGGCAGGCGTTCCTGGGCCCATACACTTGGCAGCTGACCCAATTCTCTAGAACTCTGAGTCTGAGGCCAGGATGGATGTTATGCCCTTTGAGGATGAGGAAGGGTCTTCCTGCCCTCCTGGGATAATGTGTCAACGTGACCAGATTCAGTGTTTACTCTCCTTTTCTTCTTTCTATAGGTTTGCCCCTAACCACGTCTGCCCCTTGCCAAAAGGAACAGGGTTTCCTGAGAGTTTTATTCATTTTATTTTTTGTGGGTGCAGGGAACGTTATTGATGGTATTCGAGGGAGTAGGGAGAGCTCCATAGGTCCCTCCTGTTATGGGGGTCTGGGATGGAAGTGATGAGGGAGGTGCTCAGTGTCATGGGCCAACTTGGTGTGGGGACTCCACAGCAACCGAGGACCTCTCTCTTGCTCTCAGTGTCCTTGCTGGGCTGGGTGGGTAGTCCGGGGTTTCTTACTCCTTGGAGGCCATGTAGGCCATGAGGTTCACCACCCTGTTGCTGTAGCCATATTCATTGTCATACCAGGAAATGAGCTTTACAAAGTTGTCATTGAGAGCAATGCCAGCCCCAGCATCAAAGGTGGAAGAGTGGAAGTTGTTGAAGTCACAGGAGACAACCTGGTCCTGCCCAGTGTAGCCCAGGATGCCCTTTAGTGGGCCCTCAGATGCCTGCTTCGCCACCCTCTTGATGTCATTGTACTTGGCAGGTTTCTCCAGGCAGCATGTCAGATCCACAATGGATACATTGCGGGTAGGAACACAGAAGGCCATGCTAGTGAACTTCCCGTTCAGCTCTGGGGTGACCTTGCCCACAGCCTTAGCAGCACCAGTGGATGCAGGGATGTTTTGGACTGCCCCACGGCCATCACGCCACAGCTTTCCAGAGGGGCCATCCACAGTCTTCTGAGTGGCAGTAATGGCATGAGCCCTTCCACAATGCCAAAGTTGTCACAGATGACCTCGGCCAGGGTGGCTAAGCAGTTGGCAGGATGCATTGCTGACAATCCTGAGGGAGTTGTCGTATTTCTCGTGGTTGATACCCACCACAAACAGGAGGGCATTGACTGAAGGGGCGAAGATGATGACCATTGGCCCCACCCTTCAAGTGGGCCCCGGCCTTCTCCATGGTGGTGAAGACACCAGTAGACTCCACAACATACTCAGCACCAGCATCACCCCAGTTGATGTTAGTAGGATCTCGCTCCTGGAAGGTGGTGATGGCTTCCCGTTGATGACCAGCTTCCCATTCTCAGCCTTGACCGTGCCATTGAACTTGCCATGGGTAGAGTCATACTGGAACATGTAGACCATGCAGTTGAGGTCAATGAAGGGGTTGCTGATGGCAACAATCTCCACTTTGCCAGATGCAGAGGAGAAGGCAGCCCTGGTAACCAGGCGCCCAATATGACCAAACCCGTTCACAACGACCTTCACCATCTTGTCTGTGATGAGGCTGGCACTGCCTGAGAGGATGCAGCTGTCTCTGGAACAGGGAGGAGCAGAGAGCCGTGAGTTTTATTTTTAATGGCTACGTTTCTGTGACTCTTTCCTTTGCTAAGTTCACCCTCACAGGCACATGAGGTAAGGACTCCAGAGCTGTCTGTGTGGTGTGCTGAGGTCTGGGGAAGCCACACGTGCAGGTAGATGGAGTTCCACATAGTTTTCTTTTCTGAAATCCGGACTCTTCCAGACATTGACGTTGCTGCTCCTGATGCTAGAGGACACAGTCCTCTGAAGCACACAGTAAATTCTTCTCAATCCCATAGAAACCACCTTCCAAGTCCTTCTCATAGATCAGGGTTCCATACATTCCAAGGATAGCCCCACTATGCTTAGAGGAACAACCTAGCAGGCCAGGTTCTCCTCAGTGGAGAGCAAGACCTGGGCCTTAATAGGATTTTTTGAAGAAACAAGGACAGTGTCCTAGTAGAAAGGTCAGGGGGTCCTGAATAGATTTGCTCTGTGACTAGAGTAGAGAACAGACAGCTCTTTCTGATGCTGCGGCTAGCAGGTAGGGGATGAGGTTCCTTACCACAGTCCCTGCAGCCAAGATAGCAGCACCTTCAGTGCATGGTGAACGGAGGCCTCCCTCAGGCACCCCCAGCCTAGAGGTGCTGCCTTCTCACACTCCGTGTGGCTGCGAGTCACAGCGGGCTTAAATTAGACCTGGAGTGGGGTTCTGACTCAGTGGGTGCAGTGGGCCTGCTGGCGAAGCCTGCTCCCTCATGCTCCGAATGTAGAGATACGCCCTAGGAAGAGGGGGCAAGTTATCTGGCTACCCCAGGCAGAGGATTCAGAGTTGTGATTAAATACCTTCCTTTAAAGTCCCTAAGAAGAGCCTCTGGGGAGGTCTCCAAACCTTCCCACCGGCTCATGGCCTCACAGACCACAAGACAAAGACCAGCTTCCCTCTGGAGTCCTACTTGCCCTTTTGATGTCAGGGAATATTGACTTTGTTAAAATTGAATACACATACACACACATATATAAATGCTCATATATATTTAAAAAATCAGTTAATCCATATTCTCCCTTTCAAGAGCACCACAAGGTACTGTGCTTGTTTTTCCTGGTGATGCTGCTGTTTAGCGGTTTTCTCTTTTTGCCTCACTGAGGTATCATGGTGCCTTGTGGTGCTGTGTCCAATACCCATGGAACATCGCTTCCCTGTATTTATGTGGCGTTAGGAATGAAGTTTGGGGTTTAAACGGGTTGTTAAAGTTTGCACGTGAGGGCCACGCTCTTCTCTTCTATCTTTCATTTCTTCTTTGTTGGGCTTAGGGTGTGTTAACTGACTGCAGCTTGAAATATTTAAAGGATAAATAAAGCTCAAGAATTAAAATTCACGAAACATCAGGGAAAACCTTACTCACAGTGCCACCGTGTGGCCAAAAGGTGGAGCTGCAATGAGAACAGGGGCCACTTGCTGAGCCACTTCCTTTTCTCTTTTCTTTTCTTTTCTTTTCTTTTCTTTTCTTTTCTTCTCTTCTCTTCTCTTTTCTTTTCTTTTTTTTTTCCGGAGCTGGGGACCGAACCCAGGGCCTTGCACTTGCTAGGCAAGCGCTCTACCACTGAGCTAAATCCCCAACCCCACTGGGCCACTTCCTAAGCAGCGCTCACTCCCTCCTTGAGGTCCTGAGATCACAGCTATCTGGAACTTGTTTTCCCACGGTTAGTTGGAGAGAGCTGGAGAGAGCGTGGCCGTCACATGCAGACTTTAACAACCTCCCCTGTGGACCGTATTTCCACTCTCAGATTTGGATAAGTTTTTTTTTTTTTTTTTTATACTAGGACTCATATTAAGTCCTTTGAGGATTATTTCTTAGCCTCTGTTCATGCTAACCTGAGTAGCTCAAGGGATGTTCAAACCCTTCCTTGCTATCCCACGACTCTGTGAGGTCCACTCCTCTGCTCCAGCCGCAGCCTGCCCCATGAAATAACAACTGCCAAGTTAGTACCGAAATCCACGGTGAACGGGGCTGATCCTCTCTGGGCTTTCCCGTGGTCTTTACCACGGCTCCAGTGCATTGTATGCCAGAAGAGTTGTGCTCTCCTTGGAGCTCAGCGGCAACTCAGGCTCTTCCACTGAGCCTGGACCACATCCGGAGGGACAGAACTCCGGGTTCAGAGGCATGGCTGACACTCCTAGTTGAGGCAAAATAGGGAGGAAATCAGAATAAGGAGCTGGAGTTTGATTACAAAGACAAAACCTTCAATACATCACAGCATGGTCTGGCTCAGTTCCGTGGCGTCCAGGATGAAGACAGAGGAGTATGCACCCCCTCAATATGCAAAGGTCTTCCAGAACTATGAAGACACAAGGCACAAGGTGGACTTAACCCATTTAAAAATAGTCAGGAGTGCCAGTAAATATTTCAGTGATGGGGTGGGGAGATGGCTCAGTGGTTAAGAGCACTGACTGCTCTTGTAGGGGTCCCATAGTTCAGTTCCCAGCAACCACATGGTGGCTCACAACCATCTGTATTGGGGTCCGATGACCTCTTCTGGTGTGTCTGAAGATAGCAACAGTGCAGTCACATATATAAAATAAATAAATCTGTAAAAAAGGATATTTCAGGCACTGCTGTGGACAGCACAGATTTATACAATTTTTCTGTAGAGAAATTCACTTTTGTGTATCTGCCTTAGTTTGCTTCTATTGCTGTGATAAAACAGCACAATCAAAAGTAACAGTCCATTCCAGATCAGCACAAGTTCTTTCCTCCCAGACGATCCTACTTGTGTCAAGCTGATAACTACCACCACCACCACAACCACCACCACTGCCACAGCCACCACCAAACCACCACCACCACAACAACCACCACCACCACAACAACCACCACCACAACCATCACCACAACCACCACAACCACCACCACAACAACCACCACCACCACAACAACCAGGATCACCACCAAAACCACCACCACCACAACAAAAAACACCATCACAACCACCACCACCACAACCACCACCACCACAACCACCACCACCACAACCACCACCACTACCACAACTACAACCACCACAACAAAAACCACTACTACAACCACCACCACCACAAACACCACCGCCACCACAACCACCACAACAAAAACCACCACCACAACCACCACAACAAAAACCACCACCACAACCACCACAAAAAAACCACCACCACAACCACCACAACAAAAACCACCACCACAACCACCACAACAAAAACCACCACCACAACCACCACAACAAAAACCACCACCACAACCACCACAACAAAACCACCACCACAACCACCACAAAAAAACCACCACCACAACCACCACAACAAAAACCACCACCACAACCACCACAACAAAAACCACCACCACAACCACCACAACAAAAACAACCACCACAACCACAACAACCACCACCACAACAAGAACCACCACAACTACCACCAGAACAACCACAACAATCACCACCACCACCACTACAACCACCAACACCAACACCACAACAACCACCACGACAACCACCACCACTACCACAACAACAAGAACCACCACAACCACCACCACCACAACAACCACCACCAACACAACCACCACTACAACCACAACCACCACTAAAACTAACACCACCACCACAACCACCACCAACACCACTAAAACCACCACCACCATGACAACAACCAACACCACCACTACCACAACCAATCACCACACCCACCACAACACCACAACAACAACCTCTACTACAACCACCAACAAAAATACCACAACAACTACCACTACAACCACCACGACCACCACAAACACCACCAACACCACCATCACAACTATCACCACCACAACAAAAACAACCACCAATACAGCCACCACCACAACTTCAAAAACCACCACCTCGGTTGGGGATTTAGCTCAGTGGTAGAGCGCTTGCCTAGGAAGCGCAAGGCCCTGGGTTCGGTCCCCAGCTCCGAAAAAAAGAACCAAAAAAAAAAAAAAAAGTAAGGACAAAAACCACCACCTCCACCATCACAGCCACCACCACATCCACCACCACTACCACAACCACTACCACCACAACAACAAGAACCACCACAACCACCACCACAAGAACCACCACCACAACCACCACCACCACAACAACCACCACCACAACAACCACCACCACAACAACCACCACTAAAACTAACACCACCACCACAACCACCACCAACACCACTAAAACCACCACCACCATGACAACAACCAACACCACCACTACCACAACCAATCACCACACCCACCACAACACCACAACAACAACCTCTACTACAACCACCAACAAAAACACCACAACTACCACCACAACCACCACGACCACCACAAACACCACCAACACCACCACCACAACTATCACCACTACAACAAAAACAACCACCAATACAGCCACCGCCACAACCACAAAAACCACCACCTCCACCATCACAGCCACTACCACATCCACCACCACCACCACCACAACAACAACCACCATTACAACCACCAACACCAACACCACAACAACTACCACGACAACCACAACCACCACCAAAACCACCACCACCATAACCACCACCATCACAACAACAACCACCAATACAACCACCACCACAACCACAACAACAGAAACCACAACCACCACCACAACCACCACCACTACCACCACAACAACAACCACCATTACAACCACCAACACCAACACCACAACTACCACGACAACCACAACCACCACCAAAACCACCATCACCATAACCACCACCACAACAACAACCACCAATACAACCACCACCACAACCACAACAACAGAAACCACAACCACCACCACAACCACCACCACTACCACAACAACCACTACCACCACAACAGCAATCACCACAACCACCACCAATACCACCACCACCACGACCACCACAAAAACAACCACCACCACCACAACCACCACCACAACAAACACCACGACCACAACAACCTCTACCACAACCACCACCACTACAACCACCAACACCAAAACCAAAACCACCATCACCACTACAACCACCACCAACACCACAACCACTACCACCTCAACCGCCACCACAAACATCACAACCACCAACACAATCACCACCACCACCACAACAACCACCACAACCACAACCATCACAACAAAAACAACCACCACCACCACCACGACCACAAATACATCACCACCACAACAATCAACACAACCATCACCACGATAACCACCACCACAGTCACCAACACCACCACAACAACCAACACCACAATAACAACAACCACCACAACAACAACCACTACCACAACCACCACCACCACCACAACCACCACCACTACCACATCAACCACCACCACCACCACGACCACCACAACCACCACAACCACAACAAAAACAACCACTACCACCACCACCACTACAACCACCACCACAACAACAAGAACCACCACAACCACCACCAAAACAATAACCACCACCACAACCACCAACACCAAGACTACAACAACCACCACTACAACCAGCACCAACACCACAACCACTAGCACCACCACAACCGCCACCACAAACACCACAACCACCACCACAGCAACAACCACTACAACCACCATAACCATCATCACCACTACCACCACCACAACCACCATTATCACCACAACTACCACTATCACTACCACTTCCACCACCACAAAACCACCATCACTACAACCACCACAACCACCATTATCACCACAACCACCACTATCACCACCACAAAACCACCATCACTAAAACCACCACAACCACAACCACCACCACCACAATTACCATTACACTCACCACCCCACCACAAGAACAACAACCACCACCACCACCACAACCACCATCGCCACCACAAACACCAACACAACAACAACCACAACCACAACCACCACAACAACCACAACCATCATCACCACTACCACCACCACAACCACCACAACAACCACCACCACAACCACCACCACCACAGCAAAAACAACCACCACTACTACCACCACGACCACAACAACCAACACCACCACCACAACAACAACCACCACAACTATCATCACCACTACCACCACTACAGCCACCACAACAACAACCACCACAACCATCACCACCACAACACAACAACCACCACCCCACCACCACAGCCACAACCACCAACACCACCACAACAACCACAACCATCACCATGACAACCAACACCACAATAACAACCGCTACTACAACCACCACCACCACTAAAAACACCACTGCCACCACAACCACCACCACAGCCACCACCACCACCACCACAACAACCACCAAAACCACCACCACCACAACAACCATCACCATGACAACCACCACCACAATAACAACCACTACTACAACCACCACCACCACTAAAAACACCACTGCCACCACAACCACCACCACAGCCACCACCACCACAACAACAACCACCAAAACCACCACCACCACTACAACCACCACCACAACAAGAACCACCACAACCACCACCACAAAAACCACCAACACAACATCACCACCACAACAACCACCAAAACAACCACTACCACAAGCACCACCACCACCACAACCACCACCACCACAACCACCACCACCACTAAAACCACCACCATCAACACAACACCAAACACCACTACAACCACCACCCACATAACAACAACAAAAACAACAACCACCACTATAACCACCAACACCAAAACCAAAACAACCACCACTACAAACACCACCACCACAACAACAACCACCATTACAGCCACCACCACCACAACAACCGCCACCACAAACACCACAATCACCACCACCACCACCACAACCACCACCACCACTACAACCACCACCACCAAGACCACAACAACCACAAATACAACTACCACCACCACCACAACCACCACCACCACCAAAACCACCACCACTAAAACCACCACCACCACAACTACTACCACTACAGCCACCATCACCACAACAACAACCACCACAACCACCACCACAACCACTACCACCACAACAAGCACAACCACTATAACCACCACCACCACCACCACAACCACCACAACCACCACCACAACAACAAGCACCACCATCACAACCACCACTACCACAACCACCACCACAACTACTACCACCAAAACAAGCACAACCATTACAACCACCACAACCACAACAACAACCAACACAACAACAATCACCACCATCACAACCACCACTACCACAACCACCACCACAACTACTACCACCAAAACAAGCACAACCATTACAACCACCACATCCACAACAACAACCAACACAACAACAATCACCACCATCACAACCACCACTACCACAACCACCCCCACCACAACAATCACCACCACTACAAACACCACCACCACCACAAACACCACCACTACTACAACCACCACCACCACAACAATCACCACCACTACAAACACCAACACCACCACCACAAACACCACCACTACTACAACCACTACCACCACCAGAACAACCAGCACTACAACCACCACCACCACAACCACCACTACCACCACTACAACTACCACCATATCCATCACCACTACAACAACAACCACCACTACAACCACCACCACCACCACCTCCACCACTACAACCACCACCACAACAACTACAACCACCACTACAACCACCACCTATACCACAAAAACCACCACAAAAACAAAAACCACCACTACAACAACCACCACCACAACAACCACCAATACTATTACCCCAACCACCACTACATCCACCAACAACAAGACTACAACAACCACCACTACATCTGCCACAACCACCACTACATCTGCTACCACCACCACCGCCAACAACACCATCACCACCACAACAACCACTACAACCACCACCACAACTACAGTCCCCACCACCACCACAACCACCACCACCACAACAAACACCATCACTACATCCACCACCACCAATACCACAACAACAACCACTACAACCACCACTGCAATCACCACCATAACCACCACCACCACAACCACCACCACAGCAACAACTGCTACAACCACCACCACTAGCACAACCATCACCACAACCACCACCAGCACTACAACAACAACGAACACCACAACCACCACCGCCACCACAACCACCACTGCCACCACAACCACCACTGCCACCACAACCACCACCACAACATCCACCACCACAACCACCACAACCACCACCACCATCACAACCATCATTACCACCACCACCACAAAAACAACCACCTCCACCACAACAACAACCACAATCACAACCACCACTATGACAACCACCACCATCACCATCACAACAACCACCACCACTACAAACACCAACACCAAACTACAAACACTACCACCACTACAACCACCACCACAACAACCACCACAGCCACCACTACCACATCCATCACCACATCCACCACCATAGCACCACCACTACAACCAAACCACCACTAAACCACCACCACCACAACAACAAACACCACCGCCACAACCACCACCATCACCACCACACCAACAACCACAACCACCACCATAAACACCACCACCACAACAACAACTTCACTACAACCACCACAACCACCACTGCCACCACAATCACCACTGCCACCACAACCACCACCGCCACCCCAACCACCACCGCTACCACAACCACCACCACAACAACCACCAACAACACAACCACCACCACCACCAAAACAACAGCCACTACTACAACTACCACCACAACTACCACTGCCACCAGAACCACCACTGCCACCACAACCGCCACCACAAAACAACCACCACCACAACCACCACAACAACCACAACCACTACCACCGGTATAACCACTACTACCACCACAACCACCACCACCACAACCAGCACTACCACCACTACAACCACCACCACCACAACAACCACCACCACAACCACCCCCACCACCACAACAACTACAACAACTACAACCACCACCACCACAACAACCACCCCCCCACCACAACAACTACTACAACCACCACCACCACAACAACAACCACAACTACCACCATCACAACCACCACCACAACAACCACCAACACCACCACCACAACCACCACTACAACCACCAACACCAAGAGCACAACAACCACAAATAAAACTACCACCACCACCACCACCACAGTTGCCACCACAAACACCACAGCCACCACCACAATCACCACCACCACAACCACAACCACCAGCACCACTACAACCATCAACACCAAGAGCACAACAACCACAAATAAAACTACCACCACCACCACAACCACCATCGCCACCACAACCACCACAACCACCACCGCTACCACAACCACCACCGCTACCACAACCACCACCAACACCACCACAGCCATCACCACCATCACAACAACCACCACCACCACAAACTCCACCACCACCAAAACCACCACTACCACCACAACCACCACTACCACCACCACAACCACCACTATCACCACAACAACCACCACCACAACAACAACAACTACCACTACAACCACCACTACCACCACAACCACCACCACCACAACAGCAACAACCATCACCACGACAACCATCACCACCACCACCACCACCACCACAACAACAACCACTACAACTACCAACACCAACACAACAACCACCACCACCACCACAACCCCCACTACCACCACAACCACCACCACCACCACAACCACCACCACCACCAAAACAACAACCACTACAACCACCACCACCACCACAACCACCACCACCACCAAAACAACAACCACTACAACCACCACCACCAGCACCAAAACAACAACCACTACAACCATCACCACCACCACAACCACCACCACACCAATACTCCAACAACCACCACCATTACAACCACCACCACTACAACCACCACCAGCACCACAACAACAACCACCACAACCACCACCACTTCAACCACCACCACAACCACAAGCACCACCACAACAACAACCACTACAACCACCACCACCACCACGACAACCACTACCACAACACCACCACCACAACCACCACTACCACCACTACAACCACCACAACAACAACCACTACAACCACCACCACAACAACAACAACCAGAACCACCACCATGACAACCACTACCACAACACCACCACCACCACATCCACCACTACCACCACTACAACCACCACCACCACAAACACCACCACCACAACCATCACCACAAGAACAACAACATCCACTACAACCACCACCACAACCACCACCACCACCACAACCATAAAAATGAATATTTTATTCATTTTAAGTTTATGTATATATGTATATGGGTGACTTCAGTTGACAGAAGAGGCGTTGGGATCCCTGCAGCTTGAGTTCCAGGACATTGTGAGATATCCCATGTAGGATACTGAATTTGGGTCCTCTGCAGGAACAGAAAATGTTCTTAACCATCCAGTCATTTCTCTACACGCAGTGGTTGGACTTTTTAAAGTTCTACAGACTGCAAAGAAGAGTGTAATGGAAGCCGTGTGTGACCACAAAGACTTAGAGCTCTATTGTGTTCTCTATAAGGAGTCTACAGGGATGAGCGGGTTCATCAGTACCAGCAGTGTCCATGGATGTCTTTGGGCAGCACTTTCCACATGAGTCAGAGCAAAAGCCTGAATAAACGTCTGTCTTTCAGACATCAGGTAGTTTAGCAGACTGGCAAATTCAAGCCCTAAAACAACTGATAGTGTCAGAATACAGTATTTTAGGGAATTTAGAAAAGGATGTGAAGGCCCTATCGCCAAGTGAGAAAATCAGCTCACACAGCTTTATTATAATTTTATTTAGAGGTTAAAAAATCATTTTAAGGTATGAATGATGTGGCATTTCCCACCAGCACCTGAGGAACTTCTATCTGGCCTCCGATGCTGTACTGTACTGGCTGGGTTTGTGAGTCAACTTGACACAAGCTGGAGTTATCACAGAGAAAGGAGCCTCCCTTGAGGAAATGCCTCCATGAGACCCAGCTGTAAGGCATTTTCTCAACTAGTGATTGAGGTAGGAGGACACAGCCCATTGTGGGTGGTGCCATCCCTGGGCTGGTGGTCTTGGGTTCTAAAAGAGAGCAAGCTGAGCAAGCCAGAACAAGTAAGCCAGTAAGTAACATCCCTCCATGGCCTCTGCATCAGCTCCTGCTTCCTGACCTGCTTGAGTTCCAGTCCTGACTTCCTTTGGTGATGAACAGCAATGTGGAAGTGTAAGCTGAATAAACCCTTTCCTCCCCAACTTGCTTCTTGGTCATGATGTTTGTGCAGGAATAGAAACCCTGACTAAGACAGATGCTGTAATAAACTCTGTCACCACATGGAAAGTGCTTGGGAAATTCTGTCATGAGGAGAGAAGGGTGGTTCTAAAGGACTTTGCCTTAGTAGAGACCTGAAGGGTGCCAGGAACTGGGGAGGCTAGGGAGGGTGGTGGGGCTGGTCTGTCTAGCAGGTAGCCCACACTAGGGCATTGGGAGCAGGTTGGTAGAGAGCCTGAGTGTACAGGAGTGCTCAGGTGAAAGGAATGAAGAGAGGGGCAATTGGGTAAGCCCAGCCTGGACTGCTCAGAGCCTGTTCTCATGATGGTCCTTGAGACCCCCAAGGGCTCTGGACCCTATTTGGCCCAAGGCTATTTTTGGAGGCCAGATGGCTTTCTTCTAAGACCTTGAAATTAAATTAGGCTGCTTTATTTCTTGCCCTAGACATAAAATTAGTAAATTAACTTCCTGGGAGTCTATGGACTCTGTAAAAGTGGACTTACCACAAGTAAATACAGGTGGGCAGGTCATACTGGGACCGCAAGCACATGAGCACGCGCGTGCGTGTACACACACACACACACACACACACACACACACACACACACACACACACGACTGTACGGCTGTGTTCCTTTGTAAATTAACCTACCAATCAAACATACTTGCTTTTGTTCACTTTCCTTAAGAAGATTTGTAGGTGGCAGAGAGCGTTGGGGAAAGGCACAGTGCCTTACCTGTTCTCTTTCCTGTACAGATGTGATTTGATGTATCAAGTGCCTGCTATCAAGTCAGATATTTATTTGAACATGACCCTGGATCAATATGAATATGGATATAAATATTGATCCAATAAACCCTAACAAAATTATGGAAGATCAAATTCAGACACATGTTTAAAGAATTCCACTCAATTAGTTATGCCAGGTTTCAGCAGAGCCCGATGGCCAACCTGGGCTCTGTTCAACTCCCCCTGCCACTGGCTTTCTAGCTCGCTTCTATTCTTTGTGCCTGAGAAACTGTAGCATGGTTTCCCTGGCTGTGGCCTGGGGAAGAAGAGAGGGCGGATGCAAGGATGTTACCTTTAACGTGTGCTCACGCATACCTCAAAGAGCTGGAGACCCACTGATGCTTGTGGGTCATCAAGCTGAATGTCTCACGTAGGAAGGAAACGTTTTCCTTTCATATTGCTCTGAAATGGCGGCTGGGCTGTAACATATCAACACTGCTTGTTCATTATGTAAAAATACAGTGAAAGCAATTCATTGCAATATTAGAGAGCTTTTCGTCCTCTCTCAGTCTCTCTTTGGTGACAAGTACACACCTGGTATTTAACAATCATCCCGCTGAGGTGCAATCATCTGTGTATTTGTTTGTGGATGTGTGCAAATGTGTGTGTTCATCTCTGCTCACATATGGTGTGTTAGAGTGTGAGTGTAGCCTTCGTGCCCTGCGTTCACATTACATGGTGCACAGTTCCTGTACTTTCTTGTGTCCCAGTCAGAGTACACTTCACTGCTGCTTTCTCTCCGTTTTGTTCCTTTTCTAAGGTGACCTGTTCTCCCCACCCCCAAGCCTTCTTGTGAATAGGGCTCTGTCAAGAGGAATGCCCACAGATTTGGGTCAGGGTGAGTGAAAACTGGTAGCTGTCTTTAGCTGAGCCCCATTCAGGCTCAAGTCTAGTGCTGGTGACCAGTCAGCCTTCCCTCAGCCTGCGTGTGCAGCACAGACAAACATTGTCCTGGAATTCCAACTGCAATCTCCTAGGTAGCTTTCAGCCAAGCAATGCTAATAGTGTCCCTCCAGTGCTGTCTTATCTTCTGGGGCTCCACAGCCCTACAGAAGGTGGAAAGTACCCTCTGGAAGGGGGGCAGAGGCTATGTCACACTGAACATGCACCTAACAGAAAGCACTAAAGTTATTATTCTATATATCAATGGATAACTCATAGATGGATTTTTAGCAAAGAAATTCTTTTGTGGTCCAAAGGCATGCAGTGACGTCATGAGAGAGGGTGGAGGTTGTTCCTAGATCATCTATGCCCATGAGAATAAGGCTAGGATAGACATCTGCCATGATACAGAGCTGTGAGTTGTGCTGAACCATACCTTCAGGGATCGGTGCTCTTGCTCAGTTCAGGGACCATGAGATGTTCTTACCACAGCCTCTGTTTTATCCCCTCAGCCTTTTAGGTGGGAAGAATCAACTCAAGGTGGAGGTCAGGGTTCCTCTGGGGTTCTCTGAGGTCCTTGACTAAGGACAGCATCACCATCCACTGGCCCCAACATGCACCTCAACACAAGGATAGAACGCAGAAGAAACAAAGAGGAGAAGAGGGAGAGAGAAGGAGCAGTAGTGAGCCCACTTCTTTCTCTGTTGGACCTCCATGGTCGGCCTCAAGCACTATCCTCAAGTACCCATCTGGAAGGTGCCTACAGGCCCTTCTGGACCATATGCCACCTAGAAGATGCCATTTATTGGCCCAGGAGGCTCCGGAGTGATCCACATCTCTTCAGAGGAGAATGCAGTGATATCCCCAGAGTCCCTGTGAATAATTGAAGAGGCATCCTCCATCCACAGGGTTAGCATGGAGCCACGGTCTGTGGCTATTTCCCCAGAGTCTCCAGAAATATCCACCAGGCCTCCTTTACTGACAGGAAATAAAAGGATGCATGATCCCCACCTAGGAAGCTCAAGCTGAGGGCTACCTCATCCTGCTTCCACGTGGCCGTGTACAGTTGGGAAGGCAGGGCCAAGGCAGGGGAAAATAACTTACCTGACAGCACTTGGTGGCCTCAACCTTGGTCATTCGAGTACCAATGTCTCAGAGGAGGGTTATAAACAGGTTCACACTTGCCGAACTCATCTTATACAGCTAGGCCCTTATCTAAACACAGGCGGGACTGTGCCCAGCCTCCCAGGGCAAGGCCAGGATCTTCCCGGAAGGTGTAGAGAGCAGAGGATGGAGCTCACTTCCCTCAGTGGCAGGAGCACATCTTTGTTTATGCTCCAGCATCCTCCAGAGTGTGGTGCTGTCGACCTGTGGTGCCTATTCCGGTTGATAGTGCCTCCCGAAGCATCCTCCTGTCTCGGCTCCTTCTTAGGGCTGCCTTTCCCACTTCCCTGAGATACTACCACCCTACACTTTTTGAAATTGTAGTTTTAATTTTCTTAACTACTTTCTACATTAGCCTGTGAGGTAATGGGTTTGCTATGGCACTTTCCCTGTGTCTCTTAGGCCATCTTTCTCACCTATGTCTGTCTCTCTGTCTGTCTGCCTCTATTTCTTCTTCTCATCAGACACAAGCTGTAGTAGCCTCCTGTAACAAAGCACCCCTGGGCATTTCTCCAGAACTGCAGGCATGGACCTCCTTGCAGCCCTGGACTCTGCAGTCTGAGCCATGGGTTGGACAACTGGTTCTGGCTCTAGGCTGTGGGTGGGGATCCTTCTGCTTCCCAGGGTTCTGGTGTCCAGTTGAGTTTCTGGACCAAGTAATAAATGTTGCCATGATGCGACCATATCTTTAGGCTGTGTCGAGAGAAGGTACAGTCCGAGGCTCAGGGTGGACACAGACATGGGGGTATTCTTCACCCCGGTACCGCTGCTCATGACAGCTGTCTTATTTGTTCTCCTAGCACAGCACCTGTCATACCCTATCAGTGCCGGGTCAGTGGCTGTGACCAGGGGTTCTCTCTCTGTGCTACATAGAGGCCTTGACCTTCCTGACCACTCTGCTTGCCTCACCGTGGCTGGGCTTCTGTCCACCACTATTGAACCTCTACCTTAGCAGAGCCTTCCCCACCATAATGAGTCAGAATCTCCTGAACTGGGGTGTAGAGAGGGCTTGTACACAGCAGTAGTGTGTCCTCTATGCAATGTCCTTACGCCAAGATTCACCCCTAGTGCTCCGTAATTACTGTCCTGTGGGCTTTGTTGTCTCACATGATGTTTGCATGGCGAACATGTCTGTTAATGTCCATGTACTTACGTACACGGACGAAGGCTTAAATGGTTAAACATCTAAAGCAAATATACTCTGCTAGTGGAAATCAGACCTTATTTTCTTTTAATTTCAGAGTTGTCTGTGGCAAGCTGACTTGAAAGATGTTGAAATTGGATAGGTAATTAATTCACACAAGCCTACAAGAGAGGGGAGGAATGGACAAATTATTTGTAACATTTTGTAAGCACTGAAATTAATGTAGTGTGAATTTGTCATTTCTACCCCACGTTACAGATTTTTCTATATTATAATTTAATCTTTTTAATGTAAAAAGAATAGGAATTTTGCCCTTTCTGGCCTCTTGGGAAGCAAGAACTAGTGTATCTAATTATCAGAACACATAAGAACATAAAGGAATAGCAAGTAGTGAAATTATAAATGGGCCGGAACAGGACCATGTTTTCTGATTAAAGCCTTTTTCTGGGCCCTTAGCAATCCTGTTGCCCCAATGTCCATAGTAATTGCATGTGTCAAAGCTGAGGCTTTGTGTAACTGGGACCGGGAGACTTACAATTTTAATTTAGACGGAGATAACTGTGTGGAGCTTTGCAGCCGGCTGGACCGGCAGGTGGGGAAGCAAGCGGGCGCGGAAGGCTCAGGCCCCAGGGCGGCAGGTTAATGGCGAGCCCCATCTAATCAGGGCACATCACAACAGTGGAATTTTTTAAGAAGAGAAATGCAATTTACCAACACAAAGCCAGCCACCTGCTCTCTCTTCCCTCCGTCGTCCATGTAAAGGAGGGTGTCTAATTTTCTCCATAGCTCAAGGGTAGTGCATTTTAACAACGGATCTGCGGCTATCATCACAAGGGAAGCACACTTGAAGTGAAATCTCTCCGACATGCTGGGTTCTTAGAAACAAAGAGAATTTTCTTTAACTTCTGAAATTCTCAGGAAAGCAGGAACCGGCAGTTTTCTCCTCAGGAATCCCCGACTTCCTGTTTTGTTGAGGATCACAGGTGACTTTTGTCTTTGCAGTTTATTTTCACTGAAAGATTTGCTTGGTTGTTTTCAGGCAGGAAGTGCTGACTCGGTCAGTAGAGAATTGTCCAAAGAAGTATGGTAGAGCTCCCAGCAGAGGGCATTTCCTTGAGTGGAACAGTGGTCAGCGCCAGGACTTCTCTGGGCTCTGGACATGGCCTTCTAGTGTGACTGACGGACGGTGTCTGCAGAGCATGTGGGGTTCTGTGGAGAACTCTCGGTGGCTCTCTTCCCATGTCTTCCCCAGCTCTGTTCTCTCCCAGTTTCTACTTTGGGGTCTACAAAGACCCTGTGCAAAGAAATTCTGTTGTTCAAACAAAAAGGTCAGGTGATACAACATGTCCTTTGGAGGAACGTCTCAGACCAGCCCTGGCATGGCCACCACCTCCTTTACAGATGGTACTCATTCCCTGTACCTGTGGGGTGAAGATACAGGAGGAAAACTTGGGTTCTTTCATGGGGGCCCCACCCTTGTGACTTGAGTTAACATAGGGACTTCCCAATTCTGCTGTCCTACTAAGGTCTCAGTATGGGACACTGTTTTACCCCAGGGCAGTTCCCACCTACTTCAGTGAGGGTGGCCAGCAAATTCTTTGCCCCTGGGGAATCCTGGGCTCCAGGGCAACACTGTAGCAACTGGCATGCTTTAGCCTTATAGAGTAAGACCTTCGCATTTTTGTGTAGCATTTACTACACAAGTCATGGTTCTCATCTTATAGGGAAGGAGGCAGACATGAGTGGTATCAAGCTAAGTTGTGCTAATTGTCCACGTTGGCAAAGGAGTTTAGGAAGGACAGAGGCTGCGCCAGTCTGAGAGGTGGGACTTGACAGCAGTGTCCCCGTGCGTCTGGGGTACAGCAGGTGCTGTCTGGATTGCCCAAAGGACGAAAATGTCCCTTGGAACCAGAGACCCATTCACAGTGACTTTTTATCCGCTGTGACAGAGTGGATCGGAGAACTCTGAACTGCTAGCATCTCCCTCCCCAATCCCACCCTCCAGAAGGGACTGATCAAGCAGGCTAGCTTGGGCTGTTTTGTTCCTTAGGCCCTGAGGGTGGGGCTCTGGAGGACAGGCAAGGATATGGCAGAAGCAGAGGCTTAGTCTGTTTCTGGGCTCCACAGACCACAGCCCTGGTAGAAGTTGTAAGGTGTGACATTCCCCAGGTGCTTTGCAACAGAGCCTAACCGTTGGTCTCTTCTCCGGGATGTGGTAAAACGAGATGTTTGCTGGTTCAGTGTTCTCTGCCCTAGCAGTGACCACTTCACTTGCCATTAGTCAGGGATTCTGGGAGCTCAGGGCAGCAGCCCCTGGATGGAAAGTCCCAGAGAGGCTATCGGTAGTGAGACTTGCATTTGGGTCAGCAGTGGACAAAGAACCCCAAAACAACAGGCATCTGTCTCTCTTCCCTATGATTCTGTTTCCCCAGGTTCAACACTGATTTTCAGGGATAGTTAACATTTAAAAAGCTTTCACATTTTTTCTTAGTAATTTATTTTTTAATTCACTGTACAACGAGATTGCAGACCCCTCCTCCTGCCCTTACAAGTCCCTTACACAATTATCCCCTCCCCCTTTCCTCGGAGAAGGGGACCCCCCCCCCCCCGTTAGGTACCACTTCACCCTGGGATATTCAGTCCCAGTAATACTAAGCACATCCTTTCCCACTGAGGCTCAACCAGAGAGTCCAGGTAGGGAACTGGGGATTCAATGTCAGGCAACAGAGTCAGAGATAAACCCCGTTCCAATTGTTAATGGACCGGCATAAAGACCAAGTTGCGCATCTGCTACAAATTTATAGGGGGCCTAGGTCCAACTTCTGCATGCTCTTTGGTTAGTTAGTCTCTGTGAGACCCCCTGGGGCCAGGTTAGTTGATCCTGCAGGTCTTCTAGTGGTGTCCTTGATCCCTCTGGCTTGCTCAATTCTATCTCCCACTCTTCCACAAGACTCCCCAAGTTCTATCTGATGTTTGGTTGTGGGTCTCTGCATCCGTTTCCATCTGCTGCTGGATAAAGTCAGAAGACAATTATTCTAGGCTCTTGTCTTCAAATATAGCAGAGTATCATTAATAGTATCAGGGGTTGGCTCTCTCATGGATAACATTTGGACACATTAGTTTTGTTTTTTTAAAGATACCACTTTGAAACACATGCTTCCAAAGCTTGTTGGGGGCCACCTTGCTGTTAAATTTTTCTTTTTGATGTTCTTGGGTCTTAGATGTTCTACTTTAACTTTTCTGCCCATTGTGTGGCTTATCTGTGGTTATTCTGCTATTTCATTTGAGTGTACTAAACATCAGTATAAGGTGAAAGTAACACGTGTCGAGGGGAGCTAAAGAAACTTTCAATTTGTATAGGCCTTTATTTATATGCTGAGGACATTCCTGGCATCACAAGTACTGAAGTGGGACACAGAGTTGGACAAAGGCCAGAAGCTGATGGCCTCTGGAAGCTTAACTCTTTCTTACTGTTCTATGCTAATAAGTGCTGGTTTTTTCCTCCATTAATCTCTTTTACTATTTTGTGCTAATAAATGATAGTTTCTTTTCTCTGTTGCTTGGAAACCTCTAGCTGGTCCTGTGAGAGGGTTGGACTTGTTAACTCTTCAGGGACCAGAGAGACAAAAAGAAAAAGAAAATTCTTTTTTTTTTTTTTTTGGTTCTTTTTTTTTTTTTTTTTGGAGCTGGGGACCGAACCCAGGGCCTTGCGCTTCCTAGGCAAGCGCTCTACCACTGAGCTAAATCCCCAACCGAAAAAGAAAATTCATTTACACAGATAACACGCACAGACATGCACACACACTTGTCAGGCCTGGCTACATGTCTCATCAACATCACAAGTGTTCATGTATATTTACGTGCACACACACACACACACACACACACACACTTACACACATATGCAATTAGATAGACTGACAGACATATACATTTGGATGGATGGGGCAGACCCCACCCCAGTCCCCAAGCCACCACCTTATTTATTCTCTCTGGCCCTTTTATAACTTAGACAAAAGTTCTTTAGAAAATTACCTTCTAGATGAAACATTAGACAAAAGGGGAGTTAAGGAAGGATCTTGATAGTACAAAGCCTGGTTTCATTCTGTAAACTCATTATAAGTTCAAAGCAAGAGTTTCACATGGCCTTGCTTTATCATAGGGCACACCTGTGGCTTCATCTTGGACCTGACCTAGACATGTTTTTCTTGATCATAAATTTGTCTCGACTATTTCTCTTTTTAGTGTAATTGTGAAAACTCATTGTATTCCTTATTATGCAACCTTTACCTACTGTCCTATGAGGAGTCGGCACATTCTATTCTTGATTCTAATTATTATATCATTCTGGCAAACAACTAAAGCCATCTCTTAAAACTTTCTTCCTAAAATTATTTAAATCAAATTGGGACTTCTATAAAATCATTATTAGGAATTATGAAACCATCAATTTGTCTGTACAGCATTGCTACATGAGAACATATCTTCATACTGCCCAATAGGGTGGACTGATGCCCAGAGATCATTAGACTATGTAATAGAACAGGAAAGGCATATCAGGAGCAACAAGCACTCCTGGGATGAAATTTCTGAAGACCCTGCAGTTATCTTTCCACAAATTCAGCCCTGCAAAGGATAATAAATGGAAAGTTCCAGAACACCCTAGAAATTGCACCCTAGAAAAAGCAAGAAATGAATCTTCTTTAAACAAACCCAAAAGAAGATAGCCACAGAAACATAATTCCGACTTTAACAACAAAATAACAAGAAGCAACAATCACTTTTCCATATTATCTCTGAACATCAATGGACACAATTCCTCAATGAAAAGACATAGACTAACAGACTGGATACATAAACAGGACCCAGCACTTTGCTGTACACAGGAAATGCACTGCAGTGACAAAGATAGACACTACCTCAGAGTAGAAGGCTGGGAAACTTGATTGTCCAGAAAGGACCTTAGTCCTCTCTGCTCCCTCTGTCTCTCTCTTCCCTGTCTCTTTCTCTGTGTTTATCTGTATTCTCTTTGTTCATCCTTCTCTATCTGCTTCTCCTTTCTTTCTATCTGCCTCTGTCTGTGTACCCCGTATATACACAGTTATCGATAGAATGACCATGTAGGAATATCAGAAATTGTCAGTTCTCAAAACTCCACACTACATCTGTTACCTTTATTTCCTTCATGCCTCACAACATCACCGAGGTGGTGGCCACAGTACTTTTACAGGTGAAAGTGTTGAGTTTTGGCTGTATTAAGTACTTCCCTCATCCCCGTGACAAAAATGCCAGCCCTGCTCGTAAGGAAGAGAAGTTCTGAATGACTTCTATGCCTGGAAGGAGCCTCTGGTAGCCCTTACAGTGGTCTGTCACAAAGCACAGTCTCTTAACTATTGCTGGAATCTTGGGCAGGCCTGTCACACCTCTTCCCTGTCATCAGAAAACCGTCAAAATGCCCAGCGGTGAGGAAGTTTATCTCACACTGAAAGGGTATCACCATCAAAGAGCTGAGGCTACCTGGTGGGATTTCATGGGGTTCCTCATTCTCTTTGAATGTTCTCCTCCACACCCATACCCAGCTCAATAGCTTGGAATTCTAGACACTTGCAAAGGTGAGGTAACAGGGACAGAGGCAGGTGGAGACATAGACAGTCTGTCCTAGTGTCTACTGATCCATAATGATTGCTACATGCTTTGTGGTCTAAGGGCGGGGCCCATACACACAAAGCCAAGCCTTAACTCTGTGCTAAACCCATTATTCTTAAAGCCCAGGAAGGGAATATTTATCCTGTGATCACCAAGTGCTCACACTCTATCCATGCTGGTAAAATAAGAGCTGACTCCAGGCTCTGTTGGAGAGCAATATCCCCATAAAAGAGACAGATACCTCTGAAGTGCCCATGTCCCTGGGGCATGGGAAGAAAACGAAGACATAATAGCAGGTTGGAGGGGAGAGAAAGTCTACCCTGGATCAAGTTTGCTGGCCTGTCCTCACATAGCCTAAGTCTGTATTCTACATCTGCATAGACAGATCCCCTTAGTTTGTCATTAGGAGCTAGCAGTCCCAGGACTTGTGGGAGGCAGATATAGCCACCATCACTCTCAAGAAATTGTTTTGGTGCTCAGAACAATCTAAGCTATCACTTAGTGCCATTGGACTCTATTCTACAGGAGGAACATGTTCAAATATTCCTGACTGAGTCACAATACAGCAAATTTTGACAGAATCCAGGTACAGGAGTCAGGCATCCACCAGGTCTAGGGATAATGTATTAATGGTATATCAGTGCTTGGAGTGCCAGCATCCTAGGGAGTAGGATGCCTGTTGGTTGATTCTGGGCTGCTGCTCTAGCATGGAAGTCAGTCCTTTCATTGTGTTACAACAGTCACACAGTATGGTGTCCAAGGACATGGGCATACTGTGATACACTGAGGTTTCTGTAGCACTCCTATTAATTGTACTAGTCAGTTACACTGTAGGCCCTTGCATTGCACTATGTTAAACTGTATCATCTGCAATTCCATCCTGTCTAGTGTTTTGACACCTTACTCTGTTGATAGGCTGGGATACAAGGTTACGATACAAGGTTATGCTTAGATAGCCTCCAACATCCTAAGATTTGAAAAAGTATGAACTTTCATGGTTGATCTTGGAACATCACTTCAAGCTTGCAGGGCTATGCTCTTCTTTCTGCGAGGAAGGCAGATATAACTATCAACAGAGACCCTGACTCTGACACTAGGTTCTCACTGACTCCCAACAGATCTTGGATCACTTCCTCTCCACAGAAGCTCCACCCAACCTTCTCTTATCTGTGGATCCTAAGTCTATACTGATATCTTACTATATGGACTAGAGAGTGTCAATGAGCTACTCTACAGCTGTGGTCCAAGAACATGGTCACTACTGACAGATTCTGAGAGAGGACTGTATCTTATAGTAGACATTTCCCAAGATGGAGTCATGTGATAAAGTAGTGTTTTCACAGTCCTCAATAGACATATATTTCCTGAGCTTTTCACCCAATGAGTAAGTAGTGGGTTTACTGCCACCCAAGATAGGTAGAAGCTGAAGAACCTGCCTCAGGTGGCCTTAATTAGCCATCACAATGACAAAAGGGCAGTCTGGCTGGCCACAGAGAAGAGCCCCAGAGCTAGCCTACCATATTATCTTGTGACGGGTCCTTGACAGTAGTTATCCTAAAAGTCCATTTTGAGAATACAAAATCCCAAAGCCAGGGTCTTCTTTTTCCTAGCTTACTGGCATTGCATTGCCTACAGAGATTTGTCTAATTCCCATTAGGTGAGGGATTATGAATGCATTTGGCAGTGAATAGAATTGTGTGGGTGGATGATTGGGGGATGGCGGCGGGGGGTGGGGGAGACTTGGGTTACATTTTCTCTCCAGCAGTGAATTGCTCTAGCTTTGTCTACTCAAGCTTTGATTGGCATGAGCCCTGAAGTCTGAGGGAGAAAGGGGATTGGTGTGGGGATGTTATTGTAAAAATATAAAAATAAAAAAATGTATTGTGGTCTCCATCTGTTGTTGTAAAAATATAAAAATAAATAAAAAATGTATTGTTGTCTTTTACCTCACCGGGTCCGCACCACGGTGTCCCAAGATATCTGCTAGATATCTTGGCAGAAACACATCTCAACTCCTTGGCGGCTCAGTGTTTCCTGCCGCCGCACACTTTCTTAACTCAAATTGTCACATAAAAGAACACACAACACAATAATCTTAGATCCAATTGATAAAATATAATTGCCCACGTAAACATACAAAGCCCAGTACCATCCATCCCTTAAGAACATTGATAACAACCTGTAAATACTCAGAGCGAGATCTTTACATCAGCCTCCATTGTCCTGCTATGGCTTCTCTCTCCCTCCCCCCCCTCCTCTCCTGTCTCCCTTCCTTTCTGTTCCAGTCTCCTCCTCTTCCTTCAAACTTCTCTCCCACCCCTCCTTCCTTCTCCTCCAATGACAGACCTCCTTCTATCTTGTACCTGCCCCTCACCTGTACTTTACAAATTCAATGGGGAGGTTCTGATGAAGTCACCTGATTCCTGAGTAAGTGACCAGGCAGCTGTCCTTGGGGCAGTGGAATTAGCATCAAAATACAGATAACTCCAGGGCAAACCACAACGCGGTGAGCCAGAGGAAAAAGTGGCCCAAGGATTGACGCAGGATCTACTTGCTTTGTCATCAGACATCCTCTGTTCATTGTTTATGGGATTTAAAATGTGAGAATGTGTATAGCCTGGACTGGCCTTGAATTCTTAGTTATTCTCCCTTCAGCATCTTGAATGCTGGGCTTACAGATGTGTGTCACCATGTTTGTTGGACTTTAGGGGAATATGCTTGGTGAGCGTCTTCTGAAGTAGAGGGCCATCACGGGTGTTTATGCATACGCACGCCCTAATCCAGCTGGTTCTGCAGCTGTGGGGACCCTTATCACTGAGGACAGGGATCACTGGTGACTTTGGGACTGCAGAGCCAGGGTGAAGTCCAGTGGGCTCCTACAGTGGCCAGCAGAATATTAGCCTTTCCTGAGGTGCTCCTACCCTGTTGGAAGGCAAGAAGCTTGGTGTGGAGCCAAATACCTAAACAGGATGCCTCAGAAAGGGGTAGGGAAAATGGTGTAAGGCTTTTCTCACTTTCAGCTATAAGAGGTTCCTAAATACAATTGTTTCACCTTTAGATGTTATAGATCAGCAGAGGACATGACTGGGTTGTAGCAGACAATTATGACCAAACTCAGAAAAGCTCAGTCCAGTTCTCCAAATTGGACTGACTGAAAGTTCAGTGCCAGTGCCAGTAAAAAAAAAAAAAAAGATGCATATTTGTTCCTTAGCCCATCCATCCATCCATCCATCCATCCATCCATCCATCCATCCATCCATCCAATTCTGGGACAGTTTCCACAGGCAAGCCTGGGAACCTGCTGGTTTTAAAGAGGATTTAAGGCATGTTTTGGCCACCTGGCAGGTGTGGGGACTGAGATCAGAGCCTGAGAGGTCTGGGAGTGTAAGAAAGGAAGTTTCAGGAGGAAGTAGAGAGCAGAAACTGGTTTAGAATTCGGCTTAGACCTGGGAGGAAAGCAACATCTATAAATAGTGGGCAAATGAGGACCTTTTATGGGCTCCAAGAGGAGGACAGAGGGAGAGAAGCAGGGGCTGATGCCAAAGTCTTGCAGAAGTGAGGGCAGGGATAGAGGGAGGTGCAAGGGCTGTGGGCCACAGTAGCCAGGCTCCAGAGCCTGTGAAAACTGTCGGAGTCCAAAGCAGGAGCAATCCAGGTTGCCCACTACAGGCCAGAGGCAAGGTGCTCAAAGCAGGCTGGGACCCAGGCATCTAGAGTGGAGAAGAGAGTCTTGAGGGGTGGAGCAGCAGCAACCCTGGGAGGCTCAACTCCCTAAAATTCAGGTGGAGCAGCCCCTCTGCTCATAGTCTTTCAGCACCCCAGGAGGTGAACTGAGGGACCACGTCTACCTAACTTCTTCAGGTGAAGGATCCAAGTACTGGAAGACGGCAGGGGCCTTGCCTCGCTCCATCCAGCTTTGGAAACTGCTGGCCAGTATCCCACCCACAGTGATCCTCTCCTCCTCTCCTTTTTGGTAGAGCATGGCGGGCCTGCCCCGCTCTCCAGAGTTGTGGTAAGAATACCAGTCACAACTTTGTCCACTCCCCTCCGCAAGGAATTCTGGGACACAGTCTCCTCTGTCTTCCAAAGTAACATAATCAGCGTTATGCATCAAGCATCTCCTCTCTCTCTGCCCGCGGGATGCCCTTCCATCGCCCGCCCAGTGGTGGCGCCCTTGCTCTGGGAACGCGAAACCCTGTGGCTCTAGCAGCAGGGTCTGGCTCCAGACCTGGTACTGATCTTTGGGTGTTAGGTTGCAGGAGCCTGGAGGTCTATGGCTGAGCTTGTCCCATGACAGTTTTTCAGTGATGTAAAGAGCCACTTCTTTGAGGCTGGTCAGAGTACCTGTCAAGGGGAACCTCGTTACTTCCCACAGGCAATTTTGCTAACTCTCCATTTCTCAGTCTCCTTGAAGATCATCTGGTAAAGGAAATTCCCACCCATATCCCAGTATAGCTGCCTCACTCGATTGCGTCTACAGCAGTGGTTCTCAACCTGTAGATTGTGACCCATCGGGGTCACATATCAAATATTTATAACAGTAACAAATCTGCAGTTATGAAGTAACAAAGAAATGTTTTATGGTGGTGGTGGAGGAGATTACCACAACATGGGAAATTGTATTAAAGGGCTGTTGCAGCATTAGGAAGATTGAGAACCACTGACCTACAGACTTTGTGGTAAAGATGCTGTCTTAGTCAGGGTTTCTATTCCTGCACAATTTTGCATCATGACCAAGAAGCAAGTTGGGGAGGAAAGGATTTATTCAGTTTACACGTCCACATTGCTATTCATCACCAAAGGAAGTCAGGACTGGAACTCAAGCAGGTCTGGAAGCAGGGGCTGATGCAGAGGACATGGAGAGATATTATTTACTGGCTTGCTTCCCCTGGCTTGCTCAAAGACTACCAGCCCAGGGATGGCCTGACACACAAGGGGCCCTCCCACCCTCCCTTGGTCACTAGTTGAGAAAATGCCTTACAGTTGGATCTCATGAGGCATTTCCTCAAGGGAGGATCCCTTCTCTGTGATAGCTCCAGTTTGTTTCAAATTGACTCACAAAACCAGCCAGTACAGATACCCAGGTTCTTACCTGGGCCCAAGGATTCCCACCGGTATTGCAATTTTGCTTCAGTATACACCTGGGCCCTGCAGAAAGCCCCTCCTGCCAGCAGCATGGCTAAAGCCCAGACTACACTAGGCTCAGGCTCATGGGGAGCTGGTGAGCTTGCAGAGGTGCTTCTTGTTAAAGGCTTGGTTGTCCCCTGCACTCTTGCCTTGCACACTGGGTTTTACAGGAGGAGTCACCTGAAGCTTGATTATTAAAGACTAAAGTTAAGGATCAGCCCAGTTGGAGAATGGTGACAGGTGAGTTCAGCTTTCACCTACCCTAAGCCCCAAGTGTTGACCTGATTATCAAAGCTGGCTCAGGAACAGGACCTCTGCTGTTTGGTGCTGTATGGCTTGGGACAGAGGCTGAGGGACTTGTGGTTAATAAGACCAGAAGACCACTGCCCTGCATGGAAGGAGACTGGAGAAATCTTCAGCTGGTTTCTATTCATTGAAAATAAGATGGCCTTTCCCTCTGGATTAGAGTCTTGTGGAAAATTCAAATACAAAGGACATTTAAGTGTGGTGGCATATGTCTGTAATCCTGCTTCCCAGGAGGCTGAAGCAGGAAGATGGCTGCAGGTTCAAGGACAGCCTGCTCTACACAGCCTGCTAACCAGGATTTCACAGTGTGGCCTTGCCTCAAAAAGAGAAACAACAATCAGAAAAGGAAGGGGCAGACATCTACTTGGGAATTCTATTATCACAACCCTGTCTAAACATAGACAGGAGACATGGGCAGCAGTGTCCAAGCACAGGAGAAGGAGAAGCAGAAGTTGGTGAAGGCAGCTGTGCTTGGTTTCGAAAGCTGCCTCCAAACAGAAAAGGAAACATGGATGATGGCGTAGCCAGGACTCAGTGCAGTTAGTACCGGAGAGTGTTGCTCACGCTCACCTGCCCTCATCCACTGTCTGCCTGGTGGACACTCAGAGTCCAGTCTATGACAAAGAACCATCAGAGCAATAGAGTCTGGTGATGATGGCTGTGCCCTTAGAGCTGATGAAGCTCAACAGCCCAGTGGTTGGAACATCCGTGACATCCATCTCAGTTTCCATATCGATTGCTGTCAGTTGCATAATGAACAAGGAGATTGTTAACCAAGGGAACGGCAACTTTGCCCGATCTGGTTACAAGAGGCAGCCGTATTCTGCAGAGGATCTCGGTGTGTCTGTAGAGGGCGGCTATACAAATGCTGGTGGACAATCAAGGCTCTTTTCCAGGTCTGGAAGGAGAACTGGGTTTCACACTGCCTGAGTGTGTCCCACATACCACGATAATGACAGTTGTGGGGGTTTGTTTGTTTTTTGTTTATTGGAGGGGGGCATTGTTTGTTTTGTTTTGATTTGTAGGCTGACTCTCAACAGATGGAGGGAACTTGGGAAATGACTAATTAGCTTTGGTTCACCCCCAGCCTGCAATGGATCAGGAGAATTTTGGTTCAAGTGCAATGGACTAAGGGAGTTTTATTGCATTATCCGGCAGAGTTCCCTCAGTGCATGGTTAGAAGGAGATAACCAGCTTCGAGTTCCCTCCTCACACTGATTGTGAGTACCCCAAATCTTCCTTGGTTCATGTCCGAGGAACCAGGTCTTACCTCCTACTCAGAGCCCCGAGTTCCTCCATCATAGGTGGAAATCACATGGATTTCCAGGTTTTGACCATGAGCACAGAGCTGGCAAGTTAGAGAGTAGCTGTTGGGTTGAACGGACTGAGAATACCACAGAGATAGCTCAACAGACAACTTTTAATGGATGTTTAATGGGTCTTCCAGCAGCTGTAAGGGCATGAAGGTCTCAGGGGACTTTGGTGCTGTTTTAAATTAGAGTTTTCGTTGCTGTGATAAAATATCATGACCAAAGTAGATTGTGGAGCAAAGGGTTTACTTCAACTTAGAGACTGACAGCACAGTCCATCACTAAGAGAAGTCAGGACAGGAACTCAAATAAGACAGGAATCTGGAGACAGGAGCTGATGCACAAGCCATGGAAGGGTGCTGCTTACTGGATTGTTCCCCATGGCTTGCTCAGCCTGCTTTCTTATAGCATCCACCCAGGACCACTCACCCAGGGATAACACCATCCACAGTGGGCTGGACCCTCCCACATCAATCACCAATCGAGGAGATACATCGTAGCGCTGTCCATCAGCCAATCTGCTGGGGTATTGTCTCAGTTGACATTGAACAGCACCACGACAGTTTTGGGGAGTGGAAGGAGACAAAGCTAGATGGTTCTGGGGTGAGCGAGGAGCCACTGAAGTCCTCCCATGCCAAGAGAAAACAAACTCATCCTTAGCTCAACCACCACCACTGAAGAGCATTAACGACAAATAGAACAGAAGGAGAGCAGACTCACACAGGCCTCATGCCTGACTCCTTGGTCTTAGGTCCAGATGCTCCAGCCACTTCCTGTTTGGATTTCTTCTCACTGATTTACATTACTTTTTTGAGATACTTGTACAATGCATTTTGGTTATATTTACTCTCCAACCCCAACTTCTCCCAAATCCAGAGTCTCTCCCCTACCCATCACAGTTTTGTCCTTATTTATTTATTTATTTATTTACCAACTGTGAAGGTTATGCCTGGTTGTCAACTTGACTAGATCTGGAGTGAACTACAACCCAGAAATGGAGGGCACACCTGTGTTCCAGATCTTGAGGCTGGAAGACACAGGCTTCTGACCTGGATCTTGACATGGGATGACACATACTTTTGATCCAGATCTTGAGGTATAGTGGCCATGTAAAGCTTAGGCCCAGCCAAGGTAGCACATGCCTTTAATCCCAGGAAACTGAAGCAAGCAGACTTCTGAGTTCAAGGCCAACCTAGGACAGAGTAAGTTCCAGATCCAGGCGTGGTGGTACACACCTTTAATCCGAGTCACGCCTTCTGCTGGAGGCCTACATAAGGACATTGGAAGAAGACTCATTCTTCTTTTCCTGCTTGCACTTACTTGCCAGCACATCTATTGGAACCTACTTCTTCAGTACTCCAGTTTATACAGAAGACCAACTAAGACAGTGGGACAGAGAAACTACTTGATTATTGGATTTCCTATTCACAGCTGCCCATTGTTGGGTTAGTTGGACTGTAGAGTATAAGTCATTACACCAAATTCCCTCAATTTATAGAGACATTCCATATGTTCTGTGACTCAAAAGAACCCTAACTAATACACTGACCAAATATACTTGGTGCTGCCCATATACTGTAGGATGTGTGGGCTTCCCTGGAACATGGTTAACCTACCAGGGACTGCACCTTTAAAGAAAACTGACTCTCCCAGCACCTACCGACTGCCAACAACTCCCTAGGCATGCGGGTCTTCACCATTTCAGGCTGCAAGAGCTTGTTCAGAAATTTGATTTCTTTGCCTTATTTCATTCAGAACCAGAGACAGAAGCTCCTCCCACATTCGCTGGCATGATTCTGTTGGATGAGATTATTCAGGCCTATGAAGGCACACTTTGGTAGGAAACACAAGAATATAGAAACAAGAGTACTTAAACATAAGGTACAAAGTTGCCTAAACATAAGGTACAAAGTCGGGTTTGTAGACTTACAGATTCTCTGATTTGTAGAGATCAGAGAATTTTAAAACTTGTGTTGATAACCTACAAAAGAATTAAGCATAACTTTTAGAAATAAATGATTAAAGAGCTAAAAAAAAAAAACCCAAACCTTACCTTAATACATGGGCTCAGTAGAAAACACAGCTGAGAAAAGGTTAATGAATTGCAAAATAATCAAAACATTACTGAAATAGAAAAGTTTACAAAGAAATCTATAAAGAGAAGTTTCATAAGAAGACTTAGAAAATAACAGATTTGTTTGATCAGTTTGTGTGACAGAAATTATTATGTGGGAAATTTCTAGAACTATTTAGAGACACCAATCTGGAAATGTAAATATTACAGTGAGTCACAACATTCATCAGGTACAATCTACTTGTGGAGGACATGATACTGAATCAGTGAGGAAGATCATGCAGAAGACCCTGAAAGGAGCCAGAAAAGCCAGAGCCATGTTCTGTTTCCGTGAGACACGGGCCATATTCACAGTTTCATTATCTGCGAATCTGTTGCCAAAGCAAACACCCATGTCCATTTGTATTGCTTTAACACACCACTCAGACCAGATCATTTACAAATAACAGAAATTCACTTCCCACAGTTTTAGAGGTCAGGACCAAGGTCAGGGCTCGGGAAAAGTCAGTGTCTGGAGAAGGTTGCCCTCTGCCTTCGCTGTGGTTCTGTGAGCATTGTACTTACACCGAGAACATGAAGCGATTGAGGGAAAAGCTTTCCCAGTCAGGCCCTTTGGTGAGGGTGCTTAATCCCCGTGATTCCATCACTTCAGAGTGTCTACTGCTTAATATTTAATTAGTGGTTGGTGTGGGAGGGCCCAGTGCATTGAGTGGTGTCATTCCTGGTAAGTGGTTCTAGGGTATATAAGAAATCAGGCTGAGTAAGCCATGGGGAGCACACCAGTAAGCAGCACCCCTCAACCCCTGCATCAGCTCTTGTCCCCAAGTTCCTGTCTTGAGTTCCTGCCCTGTCTTTCCTGGAAGATAAATCTCAAGCCGTAAGGTGAGACAAATTGCCTTTAGTCATAGTGTTTTATCAAAGCAACTAAAACTTTAACTAAGACTCATGCGTTTGAGTGGGTTGGAATTATCCTGTACATGTCTGACTGCAAATGAGTTAAACTAAAATTCATAAACAAGTGGGTATGGGGAAATCACAAATCATTTGAAATTTAAACACCACATTTCTAAGTAATTGTTTCCATGAAAACACCATAAGAGACACCGGGAAATATTTTAAACTGGGTGATAATGAGAAGACATCATAAGAGATTTGTGGCTGTCATAAAGCAGTATTTGGAGAAAATGTGAGCATTAAATACTTACAACAAAAGGGGAAAAGCAAAATCAATGACGTGAGTTCCCATTGGAATAATTAAGCAGTGGAAATTCAATAGGGCTGAAGGGAACAAGCCAACATTGTATCTGAATATGCAGAGGAAGGGCTGCTGGCTCAGGACTTTGCAGTTTTCAGCCCATGGCCTCTGGTTTCATTGCCCCTGGACCTTTGGAAAAGTATAGCCTCATGGCCAGGAGTGGATGAGGAAGGAGAGGAAAGGATACGGGGAAAGAGAAGAGAGAGAGAAATACACATTTCAAACCAGACCCCACGTCTCAGTTAGGGTGCCCATCTCTGTGAACAGACACCATAACCAAAGCAACTCCTTTAAAGAAAACATTTAATTGGGGCTGGCTTACAGATTCAGAGGTTCAGTCCATTATCATCAAGACAGGAGCACCTCCTAATAGTGCCACTCTCTGAGCCAAGCCCCCAGTCAGTGACCAGAGCCTTCAACTAGGTCTTGCTTCCCAAGGTTTCCATCACCTCCCAGTAGGATGGGAAGAGTGACCCGCTACCATCCATTTTGGGGAAAGTCTATTGTTGAGGTCGGAGCTTTCATGATCCAGTCACTGCCCAAAGGCCCCCAACTCTATTGAGTTGGAGTCAAATCTTTACAAACTTGCTCTTTGGGAAGATATTTCATGTCTACACCATAATAAAAGGTAAAAAATTGGGGTTGGGGATTTAGCTCAGTGGTAGAGCGCTTGCCTAGCAAGCTCAAGGGCCTGGGTTCGGTCCTCAGCTCCAAAAAAAAAAAAAAAAAAAAAAAAGGTAAAAAATTTAAATGCTACAACAGAGAACAAGCAATCACTGGTAATAAGTCAATATAGGGATGGACTGTAAAATCGACTGAGGAAGAGGCACCATCACGAGGCTGAGAGAAGGGGGTATCGCTACAGAAATCACAGGCATTGGTCGATGCTAATGCACTTTGAAAAACTGTGGAGGTAAATTCTACAACTTAGATAAAACAAGCATTTGTTCCAAAACACAGATTACCAAAGCCATCAAAGGGAAAAAAAATAGCTATTTCAAGCACACATATAGCATTT
Source organism: Rattus norvegicus (assembly GCF_021556685.1). Classification (NCBI taxonomy): domain Eukaryota; kingdom Metazoa; phylum Chordata; class Mammalia; order Rodentia; family Muridae; genus Rattus; species Rattus norvegicus. Next base: position 31,159,447 of record NC_141534.1, read on the forward strand.
AATAAAAAGAGGGGCCGGAATGGAGCTCAGTGATGGAGCCTATAGTGTGTGCTGTTTTATTCCCATCACTAAAATATAAACATGTTCCACGTGTGACTTGTAGGGTGTTTTATTGCTATCTATGACTCTCTTTTCCCTCCTGCATCTCACTAAGGAACTAGCACCCTCAAGGGACTTTCTATTTAAAATCAGATACAAGGGTCTCACGCCCGTTTGCCTGAATCTTGACATATCTTTGTTCAATATAGTCTTCCGAGAAAATTCACCCAAATCTATCAGATGTAGGCTTTCCTACAAGATTTAACAAAACATGCTTCCTCTCTTCCAAGGTCCCAATATTGGAAATCTCAAAAGTTAACTTGGAACGCTGTCCAGGTAAGCCAACCATGGCCGTGTACATTGCCGAGGACTTCAGCACAGAGCACCAGGCTGGGTGGGACAGCTGGGAAAAGGACAGAGAGCCTTGCTCTCCAGGTGATTCATCTGCCACAGCTTCTTACACCCTGAAAGATGAGGGGGGAGAGTGTTGGGGAGGGGGGCATTGAAAAGCAAGAGTGATGGAGTGAACTCCCCTTGCAGAGAACATTAAAAGCGAGGTAGAAGTCCACCTGTGCAGGTGATGAGTCAGGTCTGTGGACACCCAGGTGCAAATGCAGTAAGAGTCCCCAGCGCCCCTGGCAGACAGCATTCCTCTCCCCTCTCCTGTCAGCTTCACAAACCGCAGGTGAGTGCCTGGTGACAGGCCTCTTTGTCCTCAGGTTTTACTTTACACTTCCTCCTTTTCTATTTCTTTTTTTATTACGTGCAAAGGTGTTTTCACTTGCTTTTGTGAGCACTAAGAGGGGCAGCCTTTGTGTGGCAGCCCACTTGGGGACAGTGTATTTGCACAGCACCCTCTTAGGGGACAGCCTAGGCCATCCGCAGGAAGGTAAAGCTGTCAGTCTTAATTAGCTTTGCCTCCCTCAAACTTGAATGCACCCAGAACCTCGCCTGACAAGCTTCGCTCGAGCCAGCTTTGTGCTGCAAACCTTCACGTCCCCCAAAATTCCACTTTCTTGAAGTACTGTAGAAAAGCAACTAAGGAAATTTCCAAATTTCCTTAGTTGGGAACAAAGGGAACAAAGATGGGTTGCAGTTAATATTATTGTAGGGCATACTCAGCTTTAGCAGCCTTCGTGTCTTGTGTGAGCTGTCGTGCGTGCATGCCTATGGGCATGGTACACACCTATGTTTAAGCTTTTAGTACACAATGAAAAATAAACATTTTTAGTAAATTTTCTCCATCAGGAAAAGAAAAAACAAGAAAAATGAGCAACTATAGGACATCAGTGGAACTCATATGGAATGTCAAAATGGTCACGGTGACCCCTTCCTACTCTCTATGCGACCCAGCTTCCAGACTTTGGTGGTGATGTTGAGGTATGCTCTGTGGAAAGACGTGTGAATCCACATGTTGTCACCTTTTGTAACATCCTGGTGCTTGCCTCATTTGGGGAGGTGACCCCTCGCTGGCCCTTGAGAGGAATGACTGGCTGAGTCTATCTGAGAATCAGGTTCACTGATCAGTATGTATCTGAGTCTTCCCATGGGCTGTGGCAGCCACCTTCTTACCTTCCAGGGGCAAGGAGATGACATAGACCTCAGAAAGGACCCTGTAGGATCCCTGGGCTAGAGAGAGCCTTGGAGTGTGGCCTCTCAGAGGGAGGGTGTGAGGGGATGAGTTCACATCCCTGCAGGGAAGCTATCCTAGAACAAGGACTGTGAACCCCACACACATCCGAAGATGTTCCCACTGGGAAGGGAGTCTTTGAGGTCCTTTGCCTGGTTGGGGTAGGGTGCCATAGGGCTGGCGCCTCTAGCTTGAGTTAAGGTGAGGTAATGGTGATTGTGATGTTTTGGCCATGGAGAGGTGAGGCCACACTCTGTCTACCCCTGAGCCCTACTTCCAGGGTAGAACCCAGTCACTCTCTTTCTCCCCTGGCCCCAGAGCACTCTAACTGGTCAATACACAGGGAGGGCATTTGCCGCGTCTGCGAGCCATGCAGCAGATGGGGAATGCCACAATGGAATGAGCATCTCCAGGCTGCACTGACCTCGGGGGATCCCTTTACTGAGGATGGCATCCTCCCGCCAGTCTGACATAAAGCGGCATCTTATAAATAATCCACAGCCGTCTCTTCTGCTTCAGCTCCCCAGGCCAGCTGGGAAAGGCCGACAGGAAACACTGCAGCAGGAAGCTTCCCATGGTTCAGGTCTCAGCCACCAAGGTACAGCCTCCACATCCCTTCAGGGTCTCCAGGTGGTACTGTGACTGGCCACACCCACAGCCCAGCACAATGCAGAGATGCAACCAGCTTGTCTACTGCACCTGAACTCAATTCTCCACTCTTCTCAGAAGGAACATGGCAGTTGTTGCCTGCTTGCCAATATCTAGGAAGAGCCCTCTCTTCCTGAAATACACCTGGTTGTCAGCTTTTAGCCTGTTTTCTAGAAAGGGGCCTCAAAGTCTCTCTCTCTGTCTCTCTCTCTGTCTCTCTGTCTCTCTGTCTCTCTGTCTCTCTCTCTCTCTCTCTCTCTCCCTCCCTCCCTCCCTCCCTCTCTCTCTCTCTCCCTCTCCCTCTCCCTCTGCCTTTCCCTCTTTCCCTCCCTCCTTCCCTCCCTCTCCCCCTTGATATTTGCTTGTCATACAAAGCAAAACAGAACTCTGTCCAGGTTTGGGATCCCAAGTGCCATATATTAGGAGCTGTGATGTTTGTTTAGGCAGTGTGATGGTTTGTACATGCTGGACCCAGGGAGTGGCATTATTGGGATGTGTGGCCTTGTGGGAATAGGTGTGTCCCTGTGATCGTGGGCTTAAGACCCTCACCCTAGCTGCCTGGAAGGGAGTCTTCCGCTAGCAGCCTTCTGATGAAGGTGTAGAACTCTCAGCTCCTCCTGTACCATGCCTGCCTAGATGCTGCCATGCTCCCACCTTGATGATGATGGACTGAATCTCTGAACCTGTAAGCCGGTCCCAATTAAATGTTGTTCTTTATAAGACTTGGTCATGGTGTCTGTTCACAGCAGTAAAACCCTAAGACAGCTGACGTCAGGGACCATGATCACTAACCTCATATCTGCCATTATCTATGTTGGCTCTACATTTGGGCAAACTGAGTAAGGCAATAAGACACACCTCACCAGGGCTGGAGAGATGGCTCAGTGGTTAAGAGCACTGACTGCTCTTCCAGAGATCCTGAGTTCAAATCCCAGCAACCACATGGTGGCTTGCAACCATCTATAAATAAAATAAATAAATCTTTTAAAAAAAAAAAGACACACCTCACCATCGGGAGCCAGGCGATAGCACTACAGGGCCTACGGAGATTGGCAGGGCTGTAAGGGGGCACCACGGAAAACTGTTTCTGAATTCTCCATGATTGTCGGGGCACACATCTATCTCTGTGCTAACCCCGTGACGAGTTAGTCTTCATAGGCTCATTCTCAGTCTCCAAGTCGTTTGGTTTAAGCACCCCAGCTGCTGCGACTTCCGGGTGCATTGCTTTGCCACCTAGATCGCAGAGCCAGTATGCCAGTCTCTGCAAGTTATTGAAATGTCATTAAATCTATAGAGGAACTTAGAGGAAATCAACATCTTAACATCCTTGCATTTCCAATCCACGGATGCGTTACGCAGCTTCGTCCGATAGGTCTTTAATGTCCCTCAGCAGTGCTTGTTCTTTTAAACGCGTGGACTTTGTACATGTGCCATATGTCTTGATGTTATTGGTGTTGTTTTAATTTCAGTTTCCAATTATTTCATTGCTTGCAAAGAGAAATATCAATCTAGCAAAGCACCTAAGCTTTGTAAATTTGTTAATTTAAAAAATTTAAAGACTGCTTTAGACTTTATGTTAATAAATTACACAAAAATAATGGCAGTTTTTCTTGCTTTCCGACTTCACAGGCTTCACGTATAGATTTATTTAAATTTGTGTTTTGTCCTGAACAGGCCCTGGAGAGCAAGTTTTAGTGGAAGTTGAGAAAGCAAACCGCTTTGTCTTGTTCTGACCTGGAGAAAGTAGTTCAGTATTTTCCACCATGAATTCTGACTCTAGCCGCTGTTCTGTCTATTCCTGGTTTTCTGATGTTTCAGACATGAGCTGTTATTGGATTCTACCCGTCTATCTGTTGTGATGACTATGGTTTTTAACCCGAGTCTTGTCCGAATAGGATATTTGGTTTGTATATGTGTATATTTCAGCATTCCATAGTGAAAATATTCAAGCACAGAGAAAACGGAAAGAAGGCACTGGATGGTGACCAGTCAAGGTAACTGTTTAGAACCCAAACTGTCCTGTGCACATCAATCCCTCACTTAGAGTGACCTGATATCGCCCCACCTAATCTTTAATCACTTAAGAGCGAGAGTTGATGTACATCTGTTTTATATTGATAAAACATAATATTGTTTCTGCGTATTCATGTGTGTGCAGTTACACATTTGTATGCAGTTTTACATTCATATGGAGGTGTACATGTGTGTGTCAATGTGCACACGTGTGCACAAATGTGTGGATACCAAAGGACAACCTCGGATATTGTCCCCCAGGCACAATCCACCCTTGTGAGATGGGTTTTCTCACTGGCCTGGAGCTCACCAATTGGGCTACAGTGGCTTGCGAACAAGCCCCAGGGACCCTCTTGTCTCTGCCTCCGCAGTGTTGGAACCTACCGTGCCATGCCAGGATTTTTAAACATTGATTCTGGGGATCGAACTCAGGTCCTCGTGCTTGCAAAGCAAACACTTTACCAACTGAGCCATTCCCCAGCCCTTAGATGTACAACTCAAGTGAACCATTTGCAACACCTTGGCAAACGTATTTGTATGTGCAATGAGAACACCATCATGAGTCAGGGGACTGTCACCCCCATGCAAAGTTCCAGTTCCAGGTGACAAATGCCCTGGCCTGTTTCCTTCACAGATGAGCATATCTTTTCCCAACCTCGGCTAAGTGTCACTGTAACATAGTCCCCTGGCGTGGCTGCAGCCATCTGCAGAGTTGGTTTTCAGAGCTCTTAGCTTATCAGTGATTTATCCCTCTCTGTTGCTGATTTGTTATCCAAACCGTTAGTTTCCTTATTGATTCACCAAAGACTCCTAAATCTCTGTCTTCAAGAATGAGGCTATAAACATTCTTTTGTTGTTGTTGTTTTTTGTTTCCCAGAGCTAAGGACCAAACCCAGGGCCTTGCCCTTGCTAGGCAAGTGCTCTACCACTGAGCTAAATCGCCAACCCAGCTATAAACATTCTTGATGACAGCTCTCCGTGAATACTTAAGGACTGTGTAGATGGGGATCCCTAGGTTATGAGGAGTGGTGAGCTTGTTTCTATGGCATAAATATAAGAATTCTGACACGGTATCATTTAAACTAGTCATTTCCATTGTTCTTCATCAGGAATAGCCTGTGCTGACGGCCATATTTATTAGGCTATCCTGTAGAGTGATGCTATAGTTTCTGTTTACATTTATTTGGAGATTGTAGAAGAGTTTTATATCCAGGGCCACCTTCTTTACTTAAGTACATGTTCAACTGTTTGCTATTTTTTATTAGTACCTTTCTTTTTTAGTAATAAGACTGAGACAGATGTAGATATTTACAGCCAACCATTGGACTGTGGTCGGGGACCCCGATGGAAAAGTTAGGGGAAGGATTGAAGGAGCTGAAGGGGATGGAAACCCCACAGGATGACCATTGGTACCAACTAACCTGGACCTCTGGGGGCTCCTAGACACTAAGCTACCAACAAAGAGCACACATGGGCTGGTCAGAGTCCTGCCGTGTCTGGCCTCAGTGAGAAAGGATGCACCTAATCCTGTACGGACTTGATGCCCCAGGGAACGGGGATTTGGGTGGGGTGAGATGGGGGTAGGTAGGTGGGTGAGCACCCTTTCGGGGGCAAAAGGGAGGGGGTATGGGGTGAAGAACTCTTGGAGGGGGACTGGGAAGGGGGGCAACATTTGGCATGTAAATAAAAACAATTTTTTAAAAAAAGAATTATATTCAATGCCTTATGCAGATGGGAAAGCACACTGACACTGAATGTACTATGGCCCATTTTGAGGTCTTTACCGTGATGTTATTAAGGCATAGGGGTTTACTTTTCATAGGTTTTGAATTTTAATTATTTGTTAAAAAATTCATCCAATATGGTCTGAATATTCATTTAAAAGCATTGTAGCTAGATAGGAGAGTATTTATCTAGCATACATGAGGCCCTGGGGTCAATCCCTTGTACTAAAAATCTGCATAAGGTTTCCATTTGGATGTTGTCTAGTGGTCAGTTTTGAATGGTTATTGCTATCATATCATTTCATATCATATCATATCATATCATGTCATGTCATGTCATATCATTTCATATCATATCATATCATATCATATCATATCATATCAATATCCTGTGTTGTCTCAGGAAACTGTGTCTGCCCTAAGAGGCAAAGGTGTTCCTGGCCTTTGTTCTAGAAACAAAGTAGTTTTAGTTTTTCCACTCACATCTAAGGTCCATGTCAGACACACATATATGTATTTTGAGGTTGGACTTTGGGTCCTGGGCTGTCATATTGCTTCAGCCCTGTATTGAAAATCAAATGTGTACGCATGTGGACCCACTGCTGCACCCCTTCTGTTTACTGAGCTTCTGGGTCCTATTCCACCCCAGCCTCCCCAGCCCCTGGAAGCTGACTGAGCCCTGACCAACCTTTAGCTTTGTTCTTCACTTCCAGGATGGCTTTAGCTGCTTCAACCCTTTGCTTTCTAAACATAAACTATTCGTTTTCACATTAGAAACCCAGAGTGGTTGAGAGGGGCTGTTGGTAATACAGACACACATCTTACCTATGTTGAATTTCCCAATGCAGAGGAGTGGGTTGTGTCTCCTTATTTATTTAAACTCTTAACTTTGTTTTAGAGTTTTCAGGTGGAAATCTTGTGTGCAGAACATATATCCCTGAGATTTCTTTCTTTCTTTCTTTCTTTCTTTCTTTCTTTCTTTCTCTCTTTCTTTTTCTTTTTCTTGATGCAATTACAAGTAGAAAAACTGAATTGTTTTCCAGTTGTCTGCTGTTAAGATATGAAGCCATAAACGAGCCAAATGGGGTGGCCCACGCCTGTCACCTCAGTACTTGAGAGGCTGATGCAGGAGGATTGGGATTTCAAGGTCCTGAGCTATAAGGCAAGACCCTGTTTCAAAGCAAAAACATAACAGACGTTAAAAAAAATCAAGTGATTTTTAAAAATATAACCATGCATCCTACAAATTTAGTGGGTTTACTCATCACTTCTGGTGTCCTGGACACGTGTAACCTGACACTCTTGCTGTGTGTGTTTCTTGGCTGTCAAGTGTTTCTTTCTCACGTCCACTGTTCTGCCTGGCACCAGAAGCAGAGGATGTGTGACTATGCTTGCCTTGTTCCCAACCTTAGAGGAGGGTGTCCAGTTTGCATCTTTGTAGGTGTCCTTCATCAGATTAGAGAGGGTGGGTCCTGTCTTAGTGTTGATTCTATTGCTGACATGAGACACCATGACCACAGCAACTCTCCTAAAAGAAAGAGTTTACCCGTGGCTCCTGAAAGTTAGCTAAAATGAACAGTTTCAGAAGTCTAGTCATTTTTCATCAGGATGGGGAACATGGTGCCATGCAGGCAGATATAATGCTGGCGATGGAGCTGAGAGGTCTAACACCCAGATTCGAGGGCAGCAGGAGGAAGGAAAAAGGAGCCTTTGAGCTTGGCTTGGGCATCTCAAAGCCCATCCCCAGTGATATACGTCCTCCACCATACCCACTCCACCATGGCCACCCTTCCTCATCCTTCTAAGTAGTGCCATCTGATGACTAAGCATTGAAATATGTGAGCCAATAGAGGCTATTCTCATTCAGGCTACCACAGGTCCCATTTATGGTTCTCCTTCCCCTCTTCCTTTTCCTCCCAAATAAGGTCTTTGAATATGAAAGATTATGCCAGGGTTTTACAACTAAAAACAGCACAGATGCTTATTTATTCTTGTGGTAGTTTGAATAGGAATGGCCCCACAGACTCACGTGCTTGAATGCTTGGCCCATAGGGAGTGACACTATCAGAGGTGTGACCTTATTGGAATAGGTATGTCCTTGTTGGAGGAAGTGTGTTATTGTGGAGATGGGCTTATATGACCAAGTTATGCCCAGTGATATGACTCCCTTCAGCTGCCTGCAGATCAAGATGTAGAACTCTCAGCGTTTTCTCCAGCACCGTGTTTGCCTGAACTCTGCCATGCTTCCCACCATGACGATAATGGACTAAACCTCTGACACTAATCCAGCCCCGATTAAATATTTTCTGTTAAGAGTTGCCTTGGCCATGATGTCTCTTCACAGCAATTGAAACCCCAATGCTGTTTTAAAGAGGCTAGTTGTCAGTTTAATGATGGGGATGTGCTAATCTAACAGTTGTCTCCTTTGCCTCTGTGTAGTGCTTGTTCCGAGGTGGGCAAGGCTGAGCCCATACACAGGCTGGGCAGTACCCTCTATGCAGTCTCCTCTTCAGGACCTGTTCTACCAAACTCTTCTACTGTAGCACTGTGCTTCCTGTATCTCAATACTTTATGCACTAAGACTATCTCCATCAAAGTCTTATCTATATAAAGTAGGTTAACTCTGGCCCGTCCTCAGCAAAGAGGGACTTGGCCAAGCTGTCGTTTCCCATGGATACCCATGATGCTTCTCCAATCTTTGCTGTTGTTTCCCAGTAAACCTAGAGGTTTTTCTTCATGATTATTTAGAGGTCAGAGTATAGACAGGGTTAGCCTGTCTTCAGGAAGAGCCAGGAACAGGACCCTTTAGATCTGAGAAATTTCTCTGCTCAGAAAACGTTTGTTATGTTAGAGTTGTTTTTTCTATTTTAAATGTTTGCAAGATTTACAGTGACATCAACTACCTGGAGTAAGTTTACAATGAAGGGTTCATTGTGCAACAACTTTAGCAGATGTGAGGTTCTTCATTTTGTCTGTTTATCTGTCTGGGTTACTTTCTCATACCCAGTTACACCAAGGGACACAGCCTGCACGTAGGGGCCTTTCTTTGCTGCTTCTGTCTGCAGGGTCAATCATGAGGTGGCTCATTAGTTACTTCTTCAAGCTTTCCTTTTGGTAATTACTTTCTTCTCTTTCACTCTTGCCAAGTTCTTCTAGGTTTTCTTCAGTTTTTCTGTTGTGTATCTGTTTCCACAGCATACATTTCTAGGACTAACGTATTTCCTTCCTTCTTATTTCTTAAAATTTTACTGGCTTTCCTATCTGCTCTCCCAGGTAGAAGCTGAAATGGCTAATGTGACTCACATTCTAGGATCCATAGTTAGAGCTCTAGATCTGACCTTTATGAGAACGACAAAGCAGAGAGAGTTAACAGGAAATGGGGTGAGGCTGTGAACTCTCAAAGCTCTTCTAGCAGTGACCAGGGAAGGTACCTAAAGATTCTATCCCCGGGGGGGTTGAGGATTTAGCTCAGTGGTAGAGCGCTTGCCTAGGAAGCGCAAGGCCCTGGGTTCGGTCCCCAGCTCCGAAAAAAAGAACCAAAAAAAAAAAAAAAAAGAAAAAAAAAGATTCTATCCCCAATCAGTGACATGAGCTGGGAATCAAGTGTTAAACTAGCTGAATATGAGAGCTACTTCTCATTCAAACCACTGCAAAATTATAGATTAGCTATGAGTGTGTATAAGTGTGTGTGGCGGCATAGAATAACTTATCTATGTTAGATCTGGATGTGTATAGTACATGTGCACAAGGAGATGGACACAATTTCAGGTGTCATTCCTCAGGTACATCACCTTGTGTTTTAAGACTGGGTCTCTCATCAGCCAAGAATATGGCAAGCAGGCTAGCCAGCCTGAGTGGCTGGTAAGACCCAATGTTTTACTTCTCTTTGTTTCCCTGGTGCCACCACTACCAGTGTGTTTCACCAGGCACAGTCACCACACCCAGCTTTACAGACTATATTTTTGTTCTCTCTATAGTTTAAGACAGGCAACTCCATTCTAAAACACGGATCTTAAGTTAGTACTTTTACTACTTCCAAAGTGATTGAAGAATCCTCTAAGAGGTCTTTGCTGTTTGCATCTCCATTTGATGTTTAAATGCCATGCTGATTTTTTTTATACTTCTATTACTGTAGAAATATCTTACGGTCATTCTAAGTGACCAGCTTCTGAAACCTGCCCTGAAGGCTTTTCCCACAAATCTCTGTCTGCTTGTATGGCTTCATCCTTCCTGCTAGTGTCCCACGGCTGACATGCACGCCATAATGTCTTCATACATAGTGCTGACATGACTTTTTCTGCTTTTTGTCTTTTTACATGGTTCTTCCATGGACTTAAAAAAAAATCTCATCAGCTATTGAGTACCAGACTGGTGGCTTTCCTCTTTTCCTTCAATTTTTAAGGGCAGACGTCCATTGTCCTATGACCCCATAGTTTCAGTTGGGAGTCAGTCATCTATCTTTGTCCTTATCTCCATCGAAGATCACCTGTGATTTTTCTCTGGCAAACATCAAGCTTCTCTTTGTCTTATTCTACTTATGTTTTAATTTTCTTCCCTCCATCCCTCCCTTCCTCTCTCCTTCCTTCTTTCTTTCTTTTTCTTTATTTTTTCTGAAGGAGGGTCTTTCTCCATAGCTCTACCTATCCTGGAACTCACTGTGTAGACCAGCCTGGCCCCAAACACACAGAGATTTTCTTGCCTCTGCCTCCTCCAGTGCTGGTATTAAAGGGATGTACTGCCATGCCCTGATTATTGATTTTTCTTGAATCTGTGTGTTGATATCATAAAGGACTAGGGAAAAAAACCCTATCCACTCTTCCCCTAAACATAGCTCTGCTCTGTCCCTGTCTCTTGTGGATGCGTTGCTTGAGATTTGGCCTGTTTGCGGATTCTTCCTCATTATACTCTCTCTGATTTTCTTCATCTCTGTTTTCTCTGATACCTGGTACTTTTCATTGGCTTTTCAGTTAATTTTATTAAGTGGAAATTTCTGGTTTCTTTGGAGACTCAGTTGTGTCATGAGATGTTGTTCTGGAAACTCTTATGTGAGGATATTTTGCTGAAGCAAACATCTGATAGGGTGTTTTGCTGAGAACAGATATGTGGTGTTTTTCTGGAAGCTGTCTGGTAAAAGGGCATGTGATGTTTTGCTGGAGTCCATGCTGAGAGGCCATGTGATGTTTGGAAAGGGTATAAAAATAACTCAACAGACAATGGACGGACACTGCGTGGTATTGGCTCACCTTGCCGCTCTTTGCTGGCCTTTCTTGGTCTTCGCTGATGATACTGTGGCATTGGTTCACCTTGCTTCTTCACTGAACATCATCTGTCAGAGAGGAAGGCACCAAAGAACTTCTCGTGATATTCCAGTGGCTTCTTGCCACTGCCAGGATTCAGGCTGATTGGCAAAGACTCACGGTTTCTCCTGGATGAAACTGCCATTGCTGATTCGTGAATGGTGTTTGTGAGTGGACCAAGCTACCACTGCTGTTTCCTGTGAACTGAACTGCTGATATCCCAACAACAAAGACTGGAATCACCCCAAAGAACTATTTCTAAACAGATCCACATCCCCCTTTGCCCTAATAACCTTTCTTTTCCACTGCCTCTGGTGGGCTGTGGGCTAGAAGGGAGGTTAAAGCAATTAAGAATCTTTATTAAAGTAAGTTTTATTTTAAATAAAATCAAAGCCTACAGTATCATTTTCATATATATTTGAACTCACCCAGTGGATTACTAAATTCCAGTAGGCTTTTATTTGTAGAAAGTCTCCTGGGAACTTTCCTGTAAGATTCTCATTCTCCTTAATTGTCCTTACAACAGTTCTTTTTGCTGTTGTTGATTTCTTGATTATATTTAGGGAGCATTTTGAAGTTTTAACTTAATGCATTTGCTCTGAAGGCCTGTTTCTACCTTATTTCTATTACCTAATTTTATTGACTTTTTAATATTTCTTTACATCTCTTGCAAAACCATAGCATCTTCTGAACGTGTGGCAGAGCTCACAAGTCTGGCAACGTCGTCAGCAGATCTTTTTCAAAAGGTGCCTCCTCTCTCCTGACAGGTGGATGGACTATTCCATGCCAGCTGGGACCTAAGCATGCCTGGGTAGGTGTGCTGTTATAACCAGACTCAGCAGGCTTGAGTCGCCATTAATCCTCGAATATTATTACCCTCTGGGATTCTGATGAGGACCACCCATGCAGTTTTGGGATCTGGAATCAGTTGTGGACAGGAGTGCTGCAGGCCTCTGCCTCCCAGCCTGCTACAGATTGTCTGTGCCAAGCAGCTCGAAGTAGACCACTCCCTGCTGCCCAATTTCAGGGCACTGCTTGCTGCTCACAGGTGCCATGTCATGACAGATGCTTTATTTATTTTTTGATCCAACCCGAGGTTTTAGCTCATCTTGTTTGCATGCTTTTAAAGCATGGGTTTTTAAATTTATTATGATTTTCTGAAATTCGATAGTGACGTATTCTCTGCTAATATCCATGACATCTTACATAGAGATAGAAGTCCCACTGATTGTTGAGACTGTACTATAGAGTTATTTGAGTCATTAGTTCACAGAAGGCATTGGATCTTGATGGGGACCACTCAGCAAAGGTATGATGTAAGAGAGAAAAATGCCCAGGGCACTTACCCATCTGACTAATAGAAAAATGTAGAAATATATTCTGAAACTGTAGGCCATTGGCTGGCCTCTCCACACACCCACAATCTGCCCCAATCTGTGAGTGCAGACAACCTTGGAATGCCAGCAGGAAGCTTGTCTTAGTCAGGGTTTCTATTCCTGCACAAACATCATGACCAAGAAGCAAGTTGAGGAGGAAAGGGTTTATTCGGCTTACACTTCCACATTGCTGTTCATCACCAAAGGAAGTCAGGACAGGAACTCACAGAGAACAGGAACCTGGACTCAGGAGCTGAGGCAGAAGCCATGGAGGGATGTTACTTACTGGCTTGCTTCCCCTGGCTTGCTCAGTTTGCCTTCTTAGAACCCAGGACTGCAAGCCCAGAATGGCACCACCCACAATGGGCCCTCCCACCCTTAATCACTAACTGAGCAAACACCTTGCAGCTGGATCTCATGGAGGCATTTTCTCAAGGGAGGCTTTTTTAGGAAAGGATAACTCCAGCTTGTGTCAAGTTGACACACAAAACCAGCCAGTACAAATCTCTAAGTAGGAAGACCAGTCATTGGCTGGGAAATTATTATCGATTATCTCCGGAACATTCCACTGGGTCCTTGACTCAGAATTAGTTTCCAAAGGGAAGCAGCATGGGCTCTCAGCCTATCCTTCTGCTTCTCTCGTTACAGCTAAGACATGCAGGGTGACACTGGCTATGCTGTTTCTACCCAGAAGCCCTGCTGGCCAATGCATGTTCAGGATATAGCCAATACAGCACGCTTGAGAAGACTCAGGAGAAACGACGATGGATCTTGATGCTACAATCTCCAGCTAGGCTGGTGTGGAGTGGGAGGTCTGCTCAGAGGCTGATACCCCAGTGATTCCTGGGAAAGACAAAGAGAAAAGCTCCCAGGGAGGCACTGGTTTGCCTGTGAACTTGACAGCAATGCAGAGGGGGCATTTCCTTGTTATCATCTGCCCAGAAAGAGCCATCCATCTCCCGGGCACGCAGCATCTCTGTTTAATAGCTGATAGAGTGTCTCCAAAAGGCTGGTTTTGCTCTTTGTTTAAAATGACATATAATGGGGCTGGACTTATCAGTGTCTCTAAATGCATTTTCTGTGCTCTGTCCCCACAGGGAGGGGGGCAGATTTCGTCAATTTTAATGAATATGTGCAGGATTGACTTTGAACTTGGTATAATTTAATCCATCAATTTAACATTCAATGAATATGTAAAGGAAGCCACTCTGTGGATGAAAAGCAGAAGGGACATTCTTATTAATTTGAAATGGACTTGAGGAACAACATCTGCCACGGGCTATGCTGGGCACCCAGGAAGCTGCCTGTGTCTGGAAACAACTGAAAGCTGTCTGGAGCCATTCCAGAGCCCCTGCAGTGGCAGCTCCAACCTCGTGAGAATGTAGAAGGTAGACTGGCTCAGCTGCAGAGCTCGAGGACACTTTGGCCAGAGCACCCTGGTACTGAGCTCCCGTTCAGAAGGGCAGGCCCTGTGGAGACTCCTGGATATAGGATTCCTGTAAACCCCTTAAAGTGACACTGCATACCTGGGCTAGAACCACTGACTCCAGGCTTCTTTAATAGTCTGTCGGAACCTTTGCAGTGGTGGGGAGTGGGGAGGGGGCTGTATAACGAAGGTGTGAGGAGATAGAGGGCCTAGTGAATTCTAGTTGCAGCTGGGGACGTGTGTGGAATCCTCTCAATTGCACACAGGTGTCCTGGACATCGTGGGAGGTCAGAGAGAGCACGAGGCCTGGTTTGCAAGCAGAGGACCAGTTTGCAGTCTGGCTGGAAGCTTCCGTACCAGGATGTTTAGGTTGGTTTTCATTGCCTGAGCATTGCCTCGTTCCAGATCTGCCTCTTTTTGGGGGAGAATTGGGGCTCTGTGTTCTCCCAGTTTGCTTTACACATACGACCTCTTTTTTGCTTGCCAACTTTTCAGTGCTGTGTATGGGGTGGCCACTTTGGTCTTTGGGAGGTGTGTCTGGCCCAAGAGGTCTGTCACCCAAGCCTCCTCATCTCTCTTACATGTAGCTCAAAGAGTCAACTCTTGGATTCTGAGGTGACTTAAAAGAATGATGCAGAAACCCAGCTTGCTCTAGGGTCCTACCAGGCAGCACCAGTCATCAGTTAACACACACAGTGACACTCAGACTACAATGAATGGGCTTTAAGGAAAAAAGATCAGCTGGACTTTCTCATCTGAACTAGGAAGTATGAGCGACCTTAGATACAAAGGGGCATTTCCCAGCCTGAACACGGAAGGAAAGGACACCCTAGGTTTATACCAGTTGCTGGATCAGTAGGTGCGATTCTGTTTCACGTAGTTTTATGAGATACGAACCCAAACTGACATAGTGACCACAGTGACACACTTGAATTACTTTGCAGTTATTACTAATACGTGGCATCAGCTATGCTACTTTGAGAGTAAACCAGCTTCCTGTCTTTTCTATCCCAGTTTTGGCAGGCACTAACGTCATCATTACCTTTGGCGAAGAGATATGGGACAGGGTTAGTACAGACCGGACAGGAAGCTCCATTTCTTCTCTTCTCAGCCATAAAATCCAGGCAAGGAGAGATTTGTTAAACACACCACTCTGCTTCTGCAGCGGTGACAAGAAGAAACAAGGTCAACAGGCTTTCTCTGTGTCTCGGGCTGCCCTGGGATTCATGATGCTCCTGCCTCAGCCTCCTCGTGAACTGGGTGACAGGTGTGGAGCGGTATCCAATGTGACAGAACTTGTCAATTGCCATGCCAAAAGCAAAGAGGAAATGAGAAAATGCTTTCAGTATTCTGATGAAAATTCTACTCCTAACCAAACTATCATGCAGATATAAGGGAAGAATGAAGACATTTCCCTTAAGGGTGTTTTCAGTTCCCATTCTTATCTGGCACCTTCGGGGTACCAAGAGAAGGTGTGGACAGTAGAGAAGAGACCCAACTAGGAGATGGCAGGGTCCTAGTCTGGAGAGGGTGAGGCCTGATCCCAGGGTAAATATATTCAGTGTAGATGGTCAAAATGGCTGAGGAAGGGACACTGAGAACTCCAGAACTTGTGACACTTTCCAAATCTGAGGACAGCAGACTGAGCAGAGCCATGTACATGCTGTGACACCATCTCTCTGGGCCTCTCTGAATGTGTAAGGGATACTCATATCAGTCTGTGACGATCCTGGGAGAGGCACACGGGACATCTCAATGTCTTAGCTCGTGTGACAGGCTTGGGGATGTTTGTTTAACTTATAAATTTCACACCCATTGTTTTGAAGACATCTGGTCATCAGGAAACCTTAAACTCCACTTCACAGATCTGCAGAAGTGAAGTGAAGTTTTTACCTGCTGGTGGGAATCCAAGGGCAGTTAACAAGAGAGTGAGGCCAGTTTTCCAGAGGGCTTCAGATTTCAGCACATGGCCAAAATCCTTCCACATGAGCTCTCACTAGACCAAGAAAGGCTCCTTGCTCCTTCTTTGCCTCATGGCCATGAGATGCCAACAGGAATGATTTCTTCTTTTTATACTTTCTCTAAGAGAGATGACATTCATTCCAGGTCAGCGAGGTTGAGCTACACGTTGGGTTCTGTGTTCCGTTTACTTGCCCTACGAACAGTTCTGGCAAGTTTCATGCTATGACCCTGCCACTGACTTAGCAAGGATTCACAGTGGCTCCCTTGGCATTCCTGCAGTGTGAGCATCAGAACTAGCTGTGTTTTAATCTGAATGTGTGAGAAGAGCTGTCAATTACCTAAGAGCAAATTGATGCTGCTTAATCCTTGTTAGTAAAGCTTCGTTCCCAAGAGAGGGACCAAGAAGTGGGTTTGCTGAGGGTGATTCTACGGTGTGCTTACCCTTCCAGTGTTTATAGATACTACAGATTCTCACCTGAAAGCATGTGCCTGAAAATCAAATATCACTCGTCCAAATGTCTTCGTAAGAGAAGACTGTTAGAGACATGCCTTGCAAGTGTTGGCGGCACTGTTTTTTAATTGATGCCCTTGTAATGCAGGAACTATAGAGAGTTCTGCCTGATAACTCTGTATGGGTCTTGTGGCCAGCTAAGGCAGCCATAGGGAGACCTCTTCTGTAGAGGGATTCTATGGGGTCCCAAGGCTTGAGGCAGAACTTCCTCACTTCTGGTCTTATCAGTGCTGCTCATCCATGAACTCATGTTATCCAGATGATCTTGGCAGCCCACGTGGCCTGCCCAAGGTGTCACCATTTTACAGGTATGGCAGCCCAAGGCTTCAAGGCATTCACAAACCCAAATGAAGTCCAGCACTTGGTTGAGTCTGTATCATTCTTGTCCCGTTGGTGACTTGTAGAGTAGGAGGGAGACCAGCCTCTTCTGAGCTTGGTCTTTTACCATCTCAGTCCCAAGTGATGGATCTCAATCTGTAAAACCATACTGGCAGAGGGCTCAGAGGAACACTGGCTGGCAAAGTGGCCAGACACAATGGATTGCTCAGCTCCTGAGAGAACCCCATAGCCCAGTGGAACATGCTGCCTTCCCAGAGACTATGTCAGCCGAGTCTCTAGGCACAGGAGGCCAGTGCCCATGGGCTAGCACTCAACCAGGGCAGTGTAGGGTGCAGTGTAGGGGGGCAGTATAGGGGGCAGTGTAGGGGGGCAGTGTAGGGTGCAGTGTAGGGTGCAGTGTAGGGGGCAGTGTAGGAGGCAGTGTAGGGGGCAGTGTAGGGTGCAGTGTAGGGTGCAGTGTAGGGTGCAGTGTAGGAGGCAGTGTAGGGGGCAGTGTAGGGGGGCAGTGTAGGGTGCAGTGTAGGGTGCAGTGTAGGGGGCAGTGTAGGAGGCAGTGTAGGGGGCAGTGTAGGGGGGGAGTGTAGGGTGCAGTGTAGGGTGCAGTGTAGGAGGCAGTGTAGGGGGCAGTGTAGGGGGGGAGTGTAGGGTGCAGTGTAGGGTGCAGTGTAGGGTGCAGTGTAGGGGGGCAGTGTAGGGGGGCAGTGTAGGGTGCAGTGTAGGGTGCAGTGTAGGAGGCAGTGTAGGGGGCAGTGTAGGGTGCAGTGTAGGGTGCAGTGTAGGGTGCAGTGTAGGAGGCAGTGTAGGGGGCAGTGTAGGGGGGCAGTGTAGGGTGCAGTGTAGGGTGCAGTGTAGGGGGCAGTGTAGGAGGCAGTGTAGGGGGCAGTGTAGGGGGGGAGTGTAGGGTGCAGTGTAGGGTGCAGTGTAGGGTGCAGTGTAGGGGGGCAGTGTAGGGTGCAGTGTAGGGTGCAGTGTAGGGTGCAGTGTAGGAGGCAGTGTAGGGGGCAGTGTAGGGTGCAGTGTAGGGTGCAGTGTAGGGGGCAGTGTAGGAGGCAGTGTAGGAGGCAGTGTAGGGTGCAATGTAGGAGGCAGTGTAGGGCGCAGTGTAGGGTGCAGTGTAGGGGGCAGTGTAGGGTGCAGTGTAGGGGCAGTGTAGGGTGCAGTGTAGGGTGCAGTGTAGGAGGCAGTGTAAGGTGCAGTGTAGGGTGCAGTGTAGGGTGCAGTGTAGGAGGCAGTGTAGGGTGCAGTGTAGGGGCAGTGTAGGGTGCAGTGTAGGGTGCAGTGTAGGAGGCGGTGTAGGGGGCGGTGTAGGGGGCAGTGTAGGGTGCAGTGTAGGGTGCAGTGTAGGAGGCGGTGTAGGGTGCAGTGTAAGGTGCAGTGTAGGGTGCAGTGTAGGGTGCAGTGTAGGAGGCAGTGTAGGGTGCAGTGTAGGGGCAGTGTAGGGTGCAGTGTAGGGTGCAGTGTAGGGTGCAGTGTAGGGTGCAGTGTAGGGGGCAGTGTAGGGTGCAGTGTAGGGTGCAGTGTAGGGTGCAGTGTAGGAGGCAGTGTAAGGTGCAGTGTAGGGTGCAGTGTAGGGTGCAGTGTAGGAGGCAGTGTAGGGTGCAGTGTAGGGGCAGTGTAGGGTGCAGTGTAGGGTGCAGTGTAGGAGGCGGTGTAGGGGGCAGTGTAGGGGGCAGTGTAGGGTGCAGTGTAGGGTGCAGTGTAGGAGGCGGTGTAGGGGGCAGTGTAGGGGGCAGTGTAGGGGGCAGTGTAGGGTGCAGTGTAGGGGGCAGTGTAGGGGGCAGTGTGGGGTGCAGTGTAGGGGGCAGTGTAGGGTGCAGTGTAGGGTGCAGTGTAGGGGGCAGTGTAGGGTGCAGTGTAAGGTGCAGTGTAGGGTGCAGTGTAGGAGGCAGTGTAGGGGGCAGTGTAGGGTGCAGTGTAGGGTGCAGTGTAGGGTGCAGTGTAGGGTGCAGTGTAGGGTGCAGTGTAGGAGGCAGTGTAGGAGGCAGTGTAGGAGGCAGTGTAGGGTGCAGTGTAGGAGGCGGTGTAGGGGGCAGTGTAGGGGGCAGTGTAGGGTGCAGTGTAGGAGGCAGTGTAGGAGGCAGTGTAGGAGGCAGTGTAGGGTGCAGTGTAGGAGGCGGTGTAGGGGGCAGTGTAGGGGGCAGTGTAGGGTGCAGTGTAGGAGGCAGTGTAGGGTGCAGTGTAGGGTGCAGTGGCTCTGACCTCAGGGTTATACCCTTTACCTCTCTACTATTCCTCTCTTCTCAGGGAGCAGACCACATCAAGCAAAATGTGGTGGGAAATGTTATTTTCCACTTTAATGGGGAAAAACTGCATGGAGAGAAACGGTGGGGCATCACTTCAAAAAATAAATTTATTCAAAGACTAGTGCTTGAAGACAGGGATGTCTGGTGCTCAGTTCAAACGTTTTACCATCACTTTCTATGTTCCCTGTATTCAGGTGGAGGTGTGTGCAACTACACATGTGCGGTATACATGATGTGAATGTGCATGTGTCAGATGTGTTATGTGTGGAGTGTCCATGTGAACTATATGCTGTATACATGTGGCATACCATTGTGGTGTGTGTGTGTGTGTGTGTGTGTGTGTGTACACATGTGCGTATGTACACACACATGTGTGTGTAACTAGCCATGGTTGTGTCTGCCGTATACACTACCCATGTTGTGTTTGTATGTGAGGTGTTGGGAGGGGATACAGGGGTCAAGGGAACCTCGATGCTCAATCGTAGTGACAACTAAACTTTGCAGTCCCCAGGGAAGATAGATTTGTACATGCCTGGCTGGGTTCCTGTCCAGGTCCTAAGCACCCAGATAGCTGAAATACAGCAGGGTGATTGATGACAAGGGATGTGTAGGCTTTGTTGAGTATCTCAGGCATGAAATTCAAACTCAGCAGAAAACCTGCCCCCATTCCCAGGTCCCCTTCTGCTGTTCTAACTGATCGCTAATCCTGCTTCCCTCAGGAGATCTGAGATCAAGCTAATCATCTGACCAGACTGGATTTCATCAGGAGGTAAGCAAGCCATGCATAACAACTGTCAGCCATCCCTGGGTCATATCTAATCCCACCCAGAGCCCGGTCCTGAGCGGGAGAATCTGGGGTCTCCCACAGCCACAGTGAGGCCAGTGGGGCACTGTCTTCTCTGTGCATCCCTCTGTCTCTCTCATAGCCAGGTGAGTGGCCAGAGCTCCAGCACTTCTCATCTTGGTACCCACAGGGAAGGTAAGAAGGAATTTTTCTCCCCTGTATACTGAACTATCAGGTGCAGCCAAAGTCAGAACACGTCTAGTTCTAGAAAATTCTCTTGAAGATTTCCTTACCCTTTGCAGGTGCTATTCTGCCAGAGGTCACACAACTTTCCTCTACAATCCCCATGTGAGGACTCCACATGGAGCGGCCATGAGAACCCGAGGGTCCTCAGTGTGTGGGTTGGCTATAGATGTGGCTCTGGGACAAATGAAGCCTCTCTCTCTCTCAGCAACCTTCATGGAGAACGTTGCTTACCCTGGTAGCTCTGCTCATATAAGCCACACCACACCTGCCGTGCTTCTATTATTGCCTGCTAAGCTGCAACCAGAATGCCTTATTATTGATTGACAGGCGAGATGGATTCCTAAAGATGACTGGTGATGTAGGTCATCCCAATGCAGAGCTAACACGGCTCTCTCTGGCCACTTACCTGGCTATGAGAGATACAGAGAGAAGACAGTGTCCCACTGTCCTCACTCTGGCTATTGGAATCACAAGAATGGCCACTGTACCACTTTTATATCTGATAAAAGCCAGGGATCAAGCTGGCCATGCTTGTGTAGAGAGCAGGAGGGGTGCTGACCTTTGATGTCAAGGGAAGCTTGCCTTGGATGTCTTTGGATTTACTTAGTAGAGATATTCTTAAAGCAGTGTGGTCGTGAGTTTACATTGCACCCTATTGCTCTCAACCAACAAACTCATAAACAACCACCTCGCTGGGCTGGTGGAAGGTGAGGAATGTGCTGTGAATGCAATGCTAGGCTGACTGAGTCTCCTTGGGACGTGAAACAGTTTGCTTAGCACCTGCTGGAAGTGATCATGAATCTCCCATCTCAATATCTCTCTAAGGTGAGCAGGCCAGTGATTATAGCCCTTGGTACATCCAGGACATGATTGTCAGACACCTTCTGTTAAATGCTGACACAAAAGAAGAGTTGCTTGCCACATAGAGGGGAACCTCTGACGAAGCTGCTGTGTAGGTGACTTGATGGACTTCCTTGATATTGGAAATGGGACACTCCTGCAGATCTGAAACCAGAGGCTCACACTCACGTCTGTGTTCTAAATGCTGAACGCTAGAAACTCTAAAAGGTCTTAGTTTGTTCATGATAGAAGCAAAGGGGGAACTTCACCAGAGAAAGCCCCCATACTTAGGTCTTAAAGAAGTTTCCCAGGAAGTTTCATCATTAGACGACGGTAGATAGCTAGGAAACACACAAGGAAATAAGGTACCATCTTCAGGAGACAGCACAATGAGACAGGCATGGGAGTCAAGACCCCAGGGCAGTTAGCATGTAGAAGTAAACACAAGAGGACCTGCAAGTATCAAGGGCAGCAAACAGTTCTTTAAAAAAACAAAACAAAACAAAACAAACCTTACAAATCAACAGGTAGCTGCTATCAATACCGGAATAAAAAGATACAGATTTGTTTTCAGCTGAAACAATCAGCTGCTTTTCTAGAGAACCTAGATTTGGTTCCCAGCACCCACATGATGACTTACAACCATCCATAACTCCAATCCCATGGATCGTATGCCCTCTTCTGGTGACTGTCGGAACTGCATCTGAGTGGTACAGACCTACCTGTAGGCAAAACTCCCACACATAAATAAAAGCTTAATTTGACTCTGGATGCAGCAAGAGCAAATGGTCTGCAGCTGGCTTGCAGCATTAGGAGCTGGGCTAAGGCTCTGTGCAATTGAAAGATATTAAGCCTTTTTGATAAATTCAACATGAAAGATGACACGGGTAAAGAGAGAATAAGTAGAGTAGAAGATCAGCGTGGGAAATTACCCAGAACACAACACAGAACCACAAGAAATAGGAACACTGAGGCATTTAAAGCTATTACTCAACCAAGTAGGAAGGCCCAGGACAGCTTTGACTGAATCTCACAAAGAGTGATTGGTAGGAGGGTTAATAGCTGAGAATTATCTGGATTTGACGGCAACAAAATTCTTAAACTCAGAAGCAGGGAGGCGAACAAGATGTAACAAGAGATTTGTATCTAAAGGCAATCCAGTGGCACTGAAAGACAGACAGGAAAGTGTTTAGAGAAAAGATATCATCTAGTTCATCCTGGAGTGATGACAGATTAAAGTTATTTGGTCAAAAATCTAAGAACTATGGTGAGGCAGACGCGGGGAACATGGAGGCCAAAAGTCAGCATCGGTGTCAGTCAAGCCCTGAGACCAGGCAGCTGCCCTGTTAGGAGGCCTGAGGAATAGAGTTCAGGGGCTCTGGGTTCCAACTTAGAGGAGAAAAACACCCACAATGGGACATATTTCAGATCCTTCCTTTGCAGCGGTGTCTCCCGGTGTTTAGAGGCGCCTTGCGGGTCTTTCTCAGTCTGTCTTTCTTTCCTAACACAGTGCAGCTCAGCATCGCGTCTTCAGACCAGCAATGCACTTCCAGGCATTACTCACAGCGAAGAACGGGGTAATTGCTTTAGGGGTATTTCAGGACTGAGTGGCACGTTTTGAGGGTCTTTTCTGTCTCTTCTGCAGCACGTCTTACGTGCTCTTCCACAGGACAGTTACAAATACAGTTGTCTCAGTTAGGGCTTCTGTGCCTGTAAAGACTAAAAGCAGCACAGGGAGGAAAAAGCTTGTTTCACCTTCCCCCTGATAGTCCCCCATCAGGGAGCCCAAGGCAGGACCCCTAAGTCAGGAACTCTGTTCCTCATGACTTGCTCAGCTTCTTTCTTCTATAAACCAAGCCCACCATCCCAGAGGAGGCACTGTCCACAGTGTTCGCAACAATCGTTAATCAACAAAACTCCCTCACAGACATGTTCACAGGCCAGTCTGATGGCGGCATTTTCCTCAGTTGAAGTTTCCTCTTTCTAAAGGCTCCAAACTCCATCAGGTTGGCTTAAAAAGTGGCCAGCGCAGCAGTCTAACCCCAAATCATACATATGTATATGTGTACATGCATGTGTCTGTATGTGGAGGCCAGAGATCAACATCAGTCATACACATGTGCAGGTGCACATGCATGTATCTGCATGTGGAAACCAGAGGTCAAATCAGCCATACACATATGCGGGTGCACATGCATGTCTCTATATGTGGAGGCTGGGGGTCAACATCAGTCATACATATGTGTAGCTGCACATGCATGTATCTGTATGTGGAGGCCAGAGGTCAACATCAGTTATACACATGTGTAGCTGCACATGCATGTATCTGTATGTGGAGGCCAGAGGTCAACATCAGTTATACACATGTGTAGCTGCACATGCATGTATCTGTATGTGGAGGCCAGAGGTCAACATCAGGTGTTTCCCTCAAGCACTCTACACCTTAGTTTTGAGGCACAGTGTCCTCTCAAAGCTGGAAGCCACTGATTTAGCTTGACTAGCTGGCCAGAGAGCCTCAGGCACCCTCTGTCTCTGGGAACAAGGGTCTATACTGCCATGCCCAGCTTCTTATGTGAGTTCTGGGATCCAGACTCAGGTCCTCATGTTCTCACAACACACACTTTACCAACAGAGCCACCTCTGCAACCCCGCTATGAGATTTTGGGGGGACAGCTTGATCACAGAGTTCTGGCATGTGGACAAGGGTGTGATGCAGGAACTTTGGCTTTGTTTCCCATGTCTGCTCTTCTTTCCTCTATCCCAGGTTGGCCTGTGGGGAGGCCGGCATCCCTGACTCTCATGCCTCACTCCTGTGTCTCTGATTTCTTGCCTTTTCTCAGTGTGTAGCTAGCATCCCTTCCTCGGAATGTGGAATTATCCCTTCTGCTCTCTTTGGGGTGGGCTCGAGTCTGGGGGACCTTTCCCTGTTTAGACTTTGGGATGCTCTCCTTGTCTGAGATGTATTTTCACTCGATTTCCCACCTTACACAGAGCAGGAACACTCTGGTTCTTACTTACTTGTCATTTCCCCACGGCCACTGCGCTCCTTCACGCCGGGCTTCCTTTGGACAAGAACACTCACTTTGCACACATGACGCTTGGCATCGATTGACTGCTAGATGGTAATTTGGGCATGGTAGAAGGAGAAAGTATTTTCCCACTATTACATCTAAGTTTTGGGGGCTGACATGTGATGAAGCTGCCAGACTGTGTGACTGGACATGAAGGGGTTGGGGGACCCTATCTGGGGAATAAAGGTGTCCAGACTGCGTGGGCTACAGGCTTGGGGGCCTAAGTCATTCTGTGGGCTCTTCTGTCGCATGTTTGTGGTTAGACATCCTGTCCAGTGCCCCACTGGTGGTGACTGTAAGTCTGTATCTTCCAGTCTTGCACCAGCCACTAGCTTGTCCCAAGCACAATGGTGTCAGGTGACTCTGGTTCTCATAGGCTCCATGGGAAGCAATGCCATCCATATCAGGCACCACGTTCACAAACACCTGTTAGGCCACCCTGTCTCTCCAGCCCACATGCCTCTGCCCCTCAGATATGTCTAGGCTGCTTCCAACCTTCACCCACCCTTTCTTTGAGGTCATCCTATGAGTTCCAAGTTGGTAGGTTCAAAGTGAGCATATGACTGACCTCCAGGCCATCCATCTGTGTACTCAGAGTGACAAGTTCACCCCTGGAAGTGCTAGGTAACCAGTGTCCATGCATGCTTGAGAACAAAGATGTCTTCCTCAAAAATGCATCTTCCAGTCCTGAGATTCTGAATTCTGGTTGCTTTGGGGCAGCCTGCAATACTTAACCAGGCACATAAAAGTAACTAACCAGTAGCTCTTCTCAAATGGTCTATCTCTGTTGCCAGCTTGTATCCGATTGGTGTACTCATCATGGATACTTCCCTGCTGGTTGTCTAGTAGAGCCTGGTAGCTCACTGGAGTGCAGGTGTGAGGAATATAACCGGTCTTCATTTCCCTCTTTGTGTGTCCCCTGCCCACTTCTATGTGCACACAGTGAGCCCCACAGCAGATGCTTAAGATGTGTAGGAGGTGGGCTACCAGGATTGAGGGAAGGGTGGCAAGAGACATGGTCTGACAGCAATCCCTGTGGCAGCCAGGAGAAGGTGCTGTCCCCAAGTCCTCTGCCACCCCTTCTTTGAGGGCAGGTGTTGGGGGCAATGATATGAAACCTGACTTCTTTCTCCATTTCTTTGCTGCCATTCCTAATAAGCTATATTTTAATTTAAAACAGCAATTTGCAGTGCAATTCATTTACAGCAACACAATCCATCGTGATCACAGGGCCATAAATTTGTGTTTTAAGTAATTTTTAATGCTTGTAACGGCCGGGTCTCTGAAGTGTGGAAATAGCTAACATTTTTCACCTCGTGCAGTCAAGGGAAAAAAAAAAACCTCTGCTCTTTAATTACATAACCACCAAAGACAGCACAGGCTGGGCAGGGCAGTTATAATTGCACAGTAAGAAATGATTTGCCTAGGAACACTGCAAAGCTTTAAAGGTAAACAGGGAAACACCAGAGTCTTAAAGGTGAGGAGGCTTGGAGCAGAAATATTCAGATTGAGACGTTAAGTCAGGCCAATTAAAAAGGAGTTAGGAAGGCAGGCTTCTAGGGGAAATGGAAGTTTTCCTTCTAACCCAAAAGAGATGCATTCAAATGGGGGAAAGAAAAGGTTTGTTTCTGTGAACCTGAGCTCATGCTGGCAGCAGCAACCAGAGGAGGTCACCAGCCACAGGGCCACAGCAGTCTTCCATGCCCTGCCCTCTCTGCTGTCACTATGGATCCCTTTCTCCTCGAATAAAGCTCTCATCTGTGTCCCAGTAGCTGACACCTCTCATCATGTGGCAGAATGGCTTGCATAAGAATTCCTGGTACCCTCAGGCAGCAGACAAGTGGGGATGGGAGCAGAGCTTCTTAAGCGGGGCTCCCCAAAGCTGGAAAGTGCAAAAGGTCCCTGAATTCACAGCCAAAAATTAATTCAAAACCAACTGCTCAGTGGCGAGGTGTCTTTGGCAACTGGCCTGTGGAAGGGAGATGAATACCAAGGTTACCTGTATCCTTCTGGTTGTCCTACCAGGATTATAATGGAGGAGCTGAAGTGCCTTGAACATTATGAAAGGATGAATAGGATGTGTGAGGTCTTGGTCTCGTGTTTAGGGCCTCCATTTTTGGTGGGAGTCTAGCTACCTCAAGTTTGAGGGAGATGCAGAAAGAAACCCTGAACAGGTCACCAATGGGTGGCTGGGACACAGGCGAGCTCTGTTGTGAAGAAGCCTGGGTATCTTTTGACTTGTGGGCCATTGGCTCATCCTCTGTCCTGGGCCTCAGATACTCAGTGATCTCAGATACTCATGTCAGGGGCTGTGCAGGGTTAGGAAACAGCAGCAGAAGGCGGTCAGCGCTTTTGTGCAGCAAAAAGCTACCAAGGAAGACTAAGGAAGAAGAAAAAGCCACTCAGAAGTATAGTGTGTATACTATGACCTGTGTGGGGACTTAACACTTTGGTCATTTACTTGGGTGATTTGCCACCAGGCACCATCTGTTGATGGAGATTCGAATCCTGACTCTGAGGTTCCAGATTACCAAGAGTCGGACCTGAAGCATGACTGCCCCAGCTTAGAGGTGAACACAACAGCGCCTTCTCTCAGTCCTCAATCCCACGGCTCTGCTGTGACTTGCCGTGGGCCTTCAGATCTTCCTGTGCCATGGCAGGTAGCCCTTGAGGACAACCTGCAGCCACTGTTCTCTGATACATCAACCCATGGGATTCTGTCTCGTGTGGTGGTCTCAGCACAAGACCGTGTCAGGGATTGTGAAAGAAAGACTGTGTCACTCCCCCCCTCCGATTCCTGAGCTCTGCTTTCTGATGCATGGCCCAATGCAGAGCTAAGCAGGAAGAGCGCTGCCAAACACGTCAGCAGAAGCTATTAAAACCACAAGACACAGCCGTCAGGGGCAGCAGCAGAGATGTCCGTGTTTCTTTTAGCTCCTGCTTGTTCTGTGCAAGCCCACTGGAAGCATAGAAATGGTGCCTGCCATGGGAACCTACCCTTTGACTAGAATGATGACAGACTGACTTGTCCTCAAGGTCTCAATGGAACGACCATTGCTCTAGTGGAAGTGAGAGAATGGGTGCTTCCCGAGCACCTTTTGTTTAATTGAAGAATCCTGGCTGTCTGATGCAGCCCGGGAAGGCCAGGGTTGCTTCGTGCCTCTGCTCGGCCACTCTATCCTTCTGTCTGTCATTGATCTATGTGGCATGAAAATAAAGAATGCATACAAAACATGAAGCCCGGGGAAATGTGTGTCGGGGAGAAGCAGCCTGTGCGGGACACCCCCTTATCTGCATGTGCAGGTCGGCCAGATCCATCAACACGGACCAGGCTGCGGGTTGCTGGAGGAGAGAGAGGCGAGCAGGTGGAGGACATCGCACTCCACACATTTTGTAGCAAAGTGCAGTGGTGTTCCGTTTAGAAATTTCCATAAGGGGCAGGGGCAAAGGCTCTGTAATAATTTTAAGGACATTTCCCAAATGTTTATTTAGATAAAAGATGGATAACAGTAAGTCCCCAGAACCCACGGCCCGATAACTAGGTTTTATTAATGACCTGCCATACGCGAGGACCGGATAATTAAAGTTTTTCCCCCAAAGGAAGAGAGTGGACAAATTTATTTGATGCTTTGATAACCGGAGACACTGGTTGAAAACTATTGATATAATCGGAGCTCATTCGATTTGCTCAGCACAGTCGTTCCTATCAGCTAATTTCACCTGTGAATAGTTAATTGTCCCCCGAATGCATATGGGTGAGCCATTAATAAAATTTGACTATGTCATAGTTTCTTTGACACACACACGCTCCTTTTAATCTCCCGGATCTCTTTCTTAGTCTTTCCTCCTTAAAAAATGCGTTCCTTCCCATTTCCTTTCTTTAAAAATGTCTCCAGGGAAGATGGATGTCGGCCGTGGGATTCTGCAGCAGCGCCGCCCATTTGCCGGGTCCTGGGTGCAGATAAGTCCAGAATGAGCCCAGAACAGGTAGGGATGCTGAGGCAGCCCTGTCCACTAGAGAGGCTGCTGTCTTCTGACCACGCCTGTGGGGCAGAGATTGCATGAGCGTAGGAGAGGGCCAGCACCTGCCGCTGAGGACAAGGCAGCTGGTGCAGCTCGAGGTGTGTGTCTGGGCATTGTTCCCCGGGAACACATCCCAACAGAATGGCGCTTAACTATGTTCTCATGGAGTTCCTGACCCCAAGGAAGCCAACGACTCCTGGTTTGCATTTTTCTCAAAGTGCTGAAGGGGTCCTCCTTGATCCCCAGACCACCTGGTGGTGGAGTGCTTACAGGAAACACTGTATCTGTCCACTCTGATTTCGTAGAGTGGGAATGTGTTCAGTACCACCTTCAGTTTACATTTGGGGGGCTGTGTGTCTTCTGGGGTCATGGACTATGGACACACACAGAACTGCCTTCCTCCCCTTTAGTCCTGAATAGGTGAGTGGGCTTGAAGGACTATGTAGGCACAGCCAGATCGAAAAGATGGCTGTCCAGGTGGTAAAGGGTGAAGCCATCTGCAGGGCACACTGCTCCCTGGAATGTGGAAGACCCTGAGCCAAGGGACTGGGTAGTCTGGAGGGGCCTCCACAAGGCTGTGTGTGCCTCCTCACGGGTGGTAAAATGCAGCTGCTTTTTTAAAAAATAACTTTTTATTGATTCTTTGTGAATTTCACATCATGCAACCTGATCCCAATCTTCTCCCCACCCCTCCATATTCGCCCTCTGCCCTTGCAGCCCCTCCAAAAGAAAATAAATAAACAAACAACAACAAAACATCCTGCCGTGGAAGCTGCGGTGTGTCCCACAGTAGATATCCTTTTGCCCAAACAACTTTACCTGCATGCTTTTGTCTTCCATGGAGAGACAAGATTCTAGAATAAAATGCTGGTTACTTACTTTGGCCCACACGGTCTCTAGGCCTCATAGGCCCTGACCTCTTACCCTTGGGTGTCTGTTTTCTTCTCTGTACTCTGTCTGTAGTCCTTTGGTCACCTGGGGTTTTGTTTCTTGGGGGCAGCCTAGCATGCTTGCCCTATGCAGATGTGTGAGCAGACTTTCTTGGCAGGTGTCTTAGTTAGGGTTTTACTTCTGTGAACAGACACCATGACCAAGGCAACCCTAAGGACATTTAACTGGGACTGGCTTACAGGTTCAGAGGTTCAGTCCAGTATCATCAAGGCAGGAGCATAGCAGCATCCAGGCAGGCATGGTGCAGTAGGAGCTAAGAATTCTGAATCTTCATCTGAAGGCTGCTAGCAGAACACTGGCTTCCAGGAAGATACGACAAGGGTATTAGAGCCCATGCCCACAGTGACACACTTACTCCCACAAGGTCACACCTTCTAATAGTGCCACTCCCTGGCCCAAGCATATGCAAACCATCACAGCAAGTCTCTGTCTTAGTGGCTCTCCGTGTGGACCTGATGACCTGTCTGTCTCCCAGTGTCTCTCCATGAGTGGACAGACACATGTCTCTCCTATACTCTGCTACTGTCTGTCACATTGCTAGCCTTCCTCCATAGCTCTTCATGTACAGCTAGCTATCCCACAGGAGCAGGATCCTTCTGAGCCCTCAGGGAGGTTTGCTTGCCAGGCACCTGCTAAGGGGACAGTGGAGAGCATTGAAATGCCTAAGTCTGAGTGAAGTCATCCCAGAGTCCTGAGCTCTGTTGCAATGTCAACACCTGTTCCTTCTTTCTTCCTGGGCTATGGCCTTGAATGTAGCTTCCTGAGGGTTGGATGGTTCCCACAGAAGGCACCAGATGAGGAATGCCCAGGCTGTGCTTGATGTCTTCTAGGGCTTCATCTCAGGTCTAGGAAGTCTCTCTGGGAACAGCCTTCCCGGAAGACGATGTCAGGAAGCATTAACTCAGAGGCTCTATCACAAACTACCTTGGCTACTGGGTCGGCAGGGTCCTCAGAGCTTCAGTGAACCTATGTGTGAATAAGGGGAGTGGTGTGAGCTTGAGGGGTGTATGGTGTGAACTGGGGGAGGCAAGGCATGGGCTGGGGTCTGGGTTTAGCTCTATGGTGGGATGTGGGGTGGAACCTGGCTGTGGAGCATAACTGACTGAGCTGTGTGGCTCCAGGGTTGGGATGGACCCTGAATTTAATTACTAGTCCCTCTGGCAGAGACAAAGAGAGGATTCATCTTTAGCATGTAATTTTCCCCATACTCACTAGGCATCAGGATCGCTCTTTTGGTGGAAGGTTGTCTGGACTCTCACTGGTGCACCAAGACTTCTTGTTCTGGCTGGGTGAGGTACTTGGCTTTACCCTTAGACACTAGTCCCCTTTAGCCTTGGTCTGGGGACAAGAGCCAGGGATGCAGTGGGAGTTTGAGATTGGGGGTAGGCTGTGTGAGGGATGGGTTTGCTCCCAGAGTTCCCTAGAGGCTTGTTTGACATACATGGGCTCACAAGCTTGGAGAGTATGCTGAGAGAGGCAGAGCCTGATGCCATAGCATGCCCACAGCAAGGCAGAGACAGATATGAATTCCCATTCAGTTTTTTATAGGCCCGGCTAACAGGACCCACAAGCTCAGGTTGAGCTGTCTCAGGCTGGCCTGCTCCAGTGTAAGCACTCAGCACTTGCTCTGGTTTTCAGGGAGGGGTTCCAACAGAGCAGGACTTAACCCTTCAACCCTGCAAGGACAGGCGATGGCCATAGAGAGGGTGCAGGGTCTATGAACACAAGGGAGTGTCTTTAAGGGTGGGTTCAGGTGGATGTCAGTTCCTACTACCTCCATTTCAGGAGAAAGAGCCAAGGATACGTGCCAGCACTCACAGAAAAGAATCACCAGAGAAATAAGGCAAAGAACCCTTTCCGTGTTATAACAGGATGTGGTTTTTACTGCCCAGCCTTCACTTGTTACCATGAGAATGGATGACAGACTCAGCCCAGAGCCCGGGGCTGTGCCTGTGCAGGTGTGGGTATAGGAATGAATCTGCACTTATGACCCGACTGTGCACACCTGTGGTGGGGGCAAGTATGGATTTGGGTAACCCCTGATATGAGACAGCACTTGTCTGTTACTGTACTAGGTAGGATTCAGAGAAGAAAGCCCACTGCCCATCGTGTGGTGATCCATCACTGGTGCTGAGAACACACACCCCAGCTGCCTCGAGCTCCAGGCGTCCACAAGTCTGACCTACACTGACTGGTCTTGGTGAACTATCCGTGGGTCTGGCCTTGGTCCTCAGGCTGGTCTGAGCCCCAGACACAAGCACACTGTGACTCCCAAGGCCCCATGGTCCAGACCTGACACTGACTCAAAATATTTTCTAGCAAGTCCTTACTTCCCAGCAGGTCATGGACACTCTGGTAAAAATATCCATCTTGAGTGGGAGCTGCTGAAGCCATGGGAAGCTGGGCTCGTAAGTATTTGTGTCCAAGTGGCACCTCGGGTGTCATGCTGTGGGAAAGGGCAAGTCAGTGGGGAAGGAAGGGAACTTTACTATCTCTGAGGTTCTCCTCCAAAAGATAGAGGTCAGGGACACGAAAGTCTGTGAACACACCTCCACAAGGATAAATGTCTTAGTGGGCTGACTCCAAACCCCAGAGACCCTCCATTCCGCACTACCATTTTTAGCTGCATGCTTTTCAAAGTCCTGGTGTTGAATATCGGATGAAGCTGGTGACCCACTTCTAGAGCAAAGCAGGAGTCAGTGCGCGTGGCTTACAGAGCCAGGACACAGCACATATGTTGCCTCCTGTTCTTTCTGGGATCACTCTCTGAAGTCAGCAGCTGTTGTACCCTGAGGCTCTCTGAAACTGTGGGGAGCCCACAGGGCAGAGGCTAAGCCCCTGCAGGTATAGCTGCTGGGGTGGGCCTGCACCCTGTCAGCCTTCTGATTGGATAGAGACTGTTTATCTGCTGTCTTTTGAGGGATTCTGAGGCAGATCTGGCCAGCTGCAGGCTCCAAACCTGATAAGCAGAACTGATGTAAAATCTGTGTTTGGGTTGGTCTGGGACAACTTGCCCTAGCTCGAGGTGAGTGCTGTGAATCCAAACTCAGGACACCAGGGTTGCTCTGCCAGTGCTGCCCCAGCTCCACCTCTCATTTATAGCCTTTTAAGAGCCATTTGCTTATTTTGAACACTAGGCCTTCATTGGCTGTGTCTGTTGGAAATGTCTCCTAGCCTGTGACCCGATCCCCACTCTCCTCTTTACAGAGAAGTTTTGATTTTAATGAAGTTCATACTATCAATTTTCTAGTTCCTACTTTTGCCCTTCTTATTGTAAACAGTTATCACCACACCTGAAACATTAAGCTTTCCCTCTACATTGCAATCCAAGAGTCTTGTAGCTTGGCTCTCTATGCAAATGATGCATTTTGAACCATTTTTTGGGGCATGTGCAAGCCTTTGCTTGTGGACAGCTAGTGCTCCAGCAGCCTTTGTCAAGAAGGTTACCTTTCCTACACTGAATCTTTGCTCCTCAGTCAAACAACTGTGGACTAAGTTCATGTAGGTCTATTTCTGGGCCTTTTGTTGCGTTCCATTGTCCTAATTATCTGTGCTTTTATAGTACCACACCACCATAACTACTACTTCATGCTCACCCAGCTCTCTGACCACCCTCCTGTACGTAGTTGATTGTTCTGGGTCTTTTGCCTCCTTAAAACTTTAGGATCAAGTTTGGTAGCCATAAGTTAACTTCTTGAGATATGAATGAGATTGCTTTGAACCAATAGAACGAATTTGGAAGAACTGAAGTATTACCAATACTGTATTATCCTGCCTATGCCTCCGGGCTGCTTTTCTATTTAAGTAGTTCTTTGACACCTCGGTGAAGTCAGAGTATAACAGAACACAGACTGCCAGCGTCGGTGGTGTACACGTCTACTGAAGCAGAGGTGGATGGAATGACTGGAACTTGAAATTCAGCGAGTGACATGATATACTGTGTAGGGAAGGTGATGGGGAACTAGAAGCCTTCTCTAGAACGGTGTTTCTCAGAGTGGATTTTTGGATGACCTTCACATTTTGTTCCATTTTTTTTCTTTTTTTTTCTTGGCTTTACATTTTGAGGCACAAATTGTTTTCTTTTCAAACACTAAAAAAAAATTGGTAGAATTCATCAATGAAACCATTGCTTGGTGCTATTTGGAATTTCCTAATATATTTAAACCTGTGCAGACTATTTATTATTTATGTGACTTTTGGATGATTGTGTCTTTCAAGGAAGTATCCAGTTTCATCTAGATTATCAAATACTATAGATACAAAGTTGTTTGAAGATTCCATTTCTGTAGTGATGTCTCTTTGGTTCTGGTATTCTCTCTCGATGCTATGCTTTTCTCTTGGCGAGTCTGGCTAGAGCCTTGTCAATTAATTTTCTACATAACTAACTTCCTAATCTGTCAGTTTTCTGTTATTAATTTTATTGATTTTGCTCTAATTTTTACTATTTGTCTCAATTATTTTATATTTAATTATTCTTTTAAAAATTTCCCCCAGGTTCGTGTTTTTACTATTGAATTTGGATCTCTGTTTAATAAAGTATATATTCATATTGTAATTTTCCTTAAACACTGTTTTGCTCACTTTATAAATGTTGATAATTTGATTTTTATATAGTTAGAACCGTTTGTCAAAGTTTGCTTGATATTTCTTCACTGATTTGTGTGCTATTTATAAGGCCGAGGTTCATTATCCAAGTATTTGGGAAATTTTTGAATACCCCTCTGACTTTATTTCTAGTTAGAGGTCATCACAAACTGGGAGAAGATATTGAAGTATTTCTATTCTTTAAAAATAAAACAACTGTGGATGTGTTTTATGCTCCGGAATGTGGTCTCCCTTGGAGAATGTCTCATATGAATTGGAGGTTATTGTGTGGTCTGCTATTTAGGCAGTGGTGTGCAGAGCCCACTAGATGCAGGCAATTTTCTGGGCTTCCCAGCATGGTTTAGCAATGGCATCTGAGCTGTGTACATTAAATATTTATGTGTATTATTGAGGACTAACAAGCCTAGCATTAATTTAGTGTTCTAATCATGATCCTTGCTTTAAAGTCTGCTTACTCTCAAGTTAATATGGTGATTTCCAACTCAATTTATTCTTGTTAGTGTGGTGTATTTTCCCAATTTTTAAGTTTATATGTTTCTTAAGTAAAGGGGATTTATAAAATTATGCACAATTGGGCCTTATTTTTTATTTGTTCTCAGATCTCTTCTGTTAGAGGTCATCACTGACATGGTTGGCTTGAGAGCTACTGCATCTGTTGTCTTCTTAGTTTTGATTTTGTTCATACTTGGTCTTTCAGGCTTTTCCTGACTTTTATAGTTTCACTTGGGTGTTTTGTATTCTCTATTCTTGCCTTACCATAGCAATCGTACATTTTTCTTTTACTGTTTTGGTGCCTTTTCCAGAATTAAAAATACACATGCACAACATTATTTTAAGTTGAAGTCCATTTTCTAATAACACTGTTCTGCCTAACAGGCAATGCAAGTATCCCATAATAGGAAATAGCTCCAGTATTTCTTCCCCATCCTTGTGGCCACAAATGTCTTATAATCACACCCATAGCCATACATTGAAGCATACACACTTGGAAACATAGCTGGTATTAATTTGAACAAAGATTTTCTTAGGGCAGATCTGTAAGTAACAGAGTCCTTCTGCTTGCTTTTCTCCTTTGTTTTTGAAGAGACATTAACAAGGCACAGAGTTTTGCATTGGTGATTCTGCATGTGCTTTAAAC
Organism: Rattus norvegicus; assembly: GCF_021556685.1. Lineage (NCBI taxonomy): Eukaryota > Metazoa > Chordata > Mammalia > Rodentia > Muridae > Rattus > Rattus norvegicus. The sequence goes on from NC_141534.1 coordinate 31,194,313, forward strand.
ATTACAGCCTTCTTTTATCTTGCTTGCATGGTTTCTGAGAAGCCCAATATAATTCTTATTTTAGATCCTCAAGTAGTAAGGATTTTTCTCTCTCACTCTGGCTTCTATCAAGGTTTTTCTTTATCTTTCATTTTTGGAAGTCTGACTGATGCTCTCGAGTATCTGTCAGCACCTGCACCATTTGGGTTCTGTGGTGGTTTGTGTGCGATGCTCACTGGGGGGAAAGTTCCTTGTTATTACTGCTTTGTGCCTTGCTTCTGTTTTGCTGTCCTTTTTTCTCCTGGTGCTGCCAGCAGGGATAAATGATCCCTTTGTGGACCATGAGTCTTTTAAATGTAACTTGCTGACATTACTCCTTTTGTTTTCTTTTTTGTTTTGTTTTGTTTTGGTTTGGTTTTTTTGCATTTTATCAGTTTTTCACATGAAAGGTGTTAGTCTATTGATCATATTGATGGTTCCTATCTGACTGATTCTGGTACTGATGCAGTCTCTTCGTACCGTGCCTGTAATTCTCTTTCAGAAGGTGTATGTGATGGAAGCGGGTAAGACAAGCCTGCGAGCTGAGCACTGGATGCCAATTCAGTTCCCGTGAGGTCCTATTCAATTGCTCTTGGTCAAATATTTCTCCCTTAGGCGGGGCAGGGTGGCTGGATTAGACTAGGTTGAGCCTGCCCTGCTGTTGAGGCCAGTTAGATGCTGAGAAAGTCACAGAAGTTGGAGTTCTGGTTGGAGTCGACCTGCTCAGGACAAGTTTGCAGACAGCAGAGATCTCCAGCTGCGCCAAGAGGACAGCTCTTCCCCTCTGACAACATTCTGGAGTTTCCTGTCTTCTTTGTGAGGACCTGGTAGCTTCTGCAGTTAGAACTCACTAAAGTGTCCTCATGTGACTAAATCCTCTGTGTTTTTTTTTTTTTCTCCAAGGCTTATTCATATGTTTGTAATGTTCAATTTGTCGTTTTCTGTCCCAGCATGGTTCTCAAAGAGATTTCTGCACACATATTTCTGCCCAGGTAAGTTTTCAGTCTGTAGGCCCTTGTCTACATCCAATTTGGGAACAGTGGTTTGCCCTGTGACCTCACTTTTCTCATAGATCCAAGGAGAGTGGATCCCGCCCCCCAGCTTGTTGAGCATTTTGCTACTTTGGTTAAGACTGGGTGGTGACTTAAGCTCCTTAATCACACTTTATTATTTACTTTCATTATTACAACAACAAAATACTTGAGAAGAAGCAATTTTAAGGGGAAATTTTTTTCTCCTCTTTTTTTTTTTTTTTTTTTTTTGCAAGGGGTATAAGGACATCAATGGTGGCAGGATCACCAGGCAGCTGGTGGCTGCCTTACATCCTCTGTCAGAAACAGGGTGATGATCAGAGAGAGTCTGGGTTTTAGCTCACTCGATTTCTCCCACTTCATGCAGTTAGGAATTCCAGCTCATGAAATGGTGCCACCTACATTTGTAGTGTGTCTCCCCGCACCGGTGACACTAAGCTGATAACTCCTCAGACAGAGCCATGCCCAGAAATTTGTCTCCAGTGGAATTCTGGATCCTGTCAAACTGACCAGCCATACCAGTCACCATAATCCCATGCCTCCTTCTTGCATATTCACTTTGTCTGTGGTTATTTGGGAGTCTTAGTCCAAGTCTTCAGTGGCAAGATAGCCCTCAGTTCAGAAACCGGGTTTACTGAGCTGCTAATGGACCTGGTTATGCGCATAGCACGAAGGCTCAGGGTTGAGCAGAGCCACCCACGTGCCTGCCACCAAGGAGTCAATGGCTTTGAGATTATCTACAGTTCAAAAGCCAAATAAAGGCAAGACTAGTGTCAGTGACCTGAGTGTCCCTTGGCAGGATCCTTAGCCATAGGAGTGTTCCACAGAGTACTGGGGTTCCTCAGATGCCTCTGGACGACATAAGAGAGTCACCAGAGCACAGAAACTCCACAGACAGTTGGCCATGACTTCCTGCTTAGAACCACAGCTTGGCTTAACAGAACGGTTTGGGAAGCTGGTGTTGCTTAGATTCTGGCGTGGTCCAGCCCCCGGAAGGGAGCTTTATGAGGAGACATCATTGCACATGTAATGAGCCAAGATGAGGATGCTCTGTGTGAGTCTCAGAAAGACAACTGTCTTTATGAAAAGGGGAGATTTGACACTCAGAGAAGGGGGACACTGGATGATAATGGATACACAGAATGGAGTGCTGCCACCAGCAAGGAACCTCAGAGATGAGCAGCTACCACTGGATGTGGTGGAAAGGGAATATTCTCCTATTATTCTCATTCCTATTAGCAGAGTGAGGATGGACCAGCACTGGGCCTCTTTAAGGTGAGGAGAGACCTGTGGGAGTTCTTACATCTAGTCCTCCATGTGCCTCAAGGAACTATATCCTTGTGTACTAGAAAGGAAGACCCCTAAGACCCATTAAGGCAGCACATCCTCTATGGCTGTTTTACAAATGTTGCTAGAGAAAACAAGTGCAGTTATGACCTCCCACACTGACTTTTGGATGATGACTTTTGGAACTTGCCGGATGCTAGAATAAAGGGTGGGTATCTTCCCTGCCTCTCTGTTTCCACCACCTTGAGACTCATGGAGGACTAGATGTAGGAAGAACTCCCACAGGTCTCTCCTTACCTTAACGAGCCCAGTGCTGGCCCAATGGGAAACATCTTGAGCCAGTTATCTGTCAGGCTGCAAGCAATACTCTGGTAGGCTCTGTACCCCATACCTGTGCTTATCAAGCTCCTGGCTCTTCATCAATGTCCAGCACCCAGTAGCTTCCCTGGGCATAGGGGTTTGCAGCTTGCCTGTTCTCCAGGGTGGGGGAGGGTGAGAAGACGGATGTGAGTGAGCGAGTAGCTGAGATTAGGATCTCCACTCTACCGCAAGATGCATAGGCATCGAGTGGCTCCCGCATTGCTACCATTCTTCTTCTGCCCATTAGCGGGGAATCCATCACACACCGTATCTCCCTCTCAGGCGGGAGCATCCATCCTGGCCCACAGCACTTGCGTTTCCATGTAGCGTGATCCATCCCACGGGGTTTCTACAGACAGCGGGTTAGGACGACGGACTCCCGACGATGTATCGCTGTGGATAAGCAGTTATCGCTGCATCGACACTACTCTGTATCCCCCGGGCCCTGACCCCTACACTCAGACCTATTCTGTGGTCATGGACAAGGGCTAGCCAATCGCAGGGGCCAAGGGGCATGTCTTCCCATGGCCGCACTTTGGGAAATGGAATAACAGAGGTTTAAGGGACTACAAAGAGGTCATTTGGAGCAAGAGAGATGTCGATTGTGGTTTCTCAGCCTCCATGGGAAGGAGGTCACTATAATCTCACATTGGACGCTGGGGCTTATGGAAAACTGTGCTTTCTCCTCACAGACAGCATCTAGGTGCTGGAGCTAGGCACCCACAATCATTTTGATGGGTCATTAGTCTGTAAGACAGGATGTGATACAGTCTGGACATGTCAGTGATCCTTGTGGCAGCAGTGACAAGCGACTGTAGACTAGGTGCCTGAGATCAAGATGTCAGTGGAGCTGTCTCTGCAGACACAGAGACAGAATCTGCCCAGACGTCTCCAGGTGTTACCACAGCTGGTGGTGCGTGCTGTCCCTCTGCGTGAAGGCTCACCACCCCGGCCTGTCCTTGCCCTCACCATCCCACAATCCCCTCTGAGCCTTAGTCTGTTTCTGGCTCTTACAGGTTTCATACTGGTTTTGCTACTTAGTTCAATTTTTCTTCACTCTCTGTGGCCTTTGTGGCACAGCTCTGTTCTGAAACAGTGGTCAAGTGAGCCAGCAGGGCTCAGTGTAGAGCCAGTGGTTGGTGCAAAGCCAGGGCTCAGTGTAGAGCCAGTGGTCAGCGCGGAGCCAGGGCTCAGTGCAGAAGAAGCAGTGCAGAGCCATGGGTCAGTGCAGAGCCAGGGGTCAGTGCAGAGCCAGGGGTCAGTGCAGAGCCAGGGGTCAGTGTAGAGTGAGTGGTCACTGTAGAATCCCTGGTCAGTGCAGAGCCAGGGGTCAGTGCAGAGCCAGGGGTCAGTGCAGGGCCAGCAGTGCAGGGCCAGCAGTGCAGGGCCAGCAGTCAGTTCGGAGCCCATGGCCACTGCAGAGCTGGCTCCTTCGCTCCCTCTCACCTGCTGACCTCCTCATCTTTCTCACCCACCCCCTTAGATCACTGTCTCCTCCCTGTTCTGCCCTAGCATCTGCTCTGGACTTGAGGCTTTTGTGGCATCTCTCACGCCCTCAGCATCCCTCCACCTCTCCACATGGGCTCAGCTCAGTGTCCCAGCCCAGTGTGGATGCTTCGGCCTGGGCACCCTAGTCCTGGTGTCATGCTTAGGTCTTGACGTCCAGTTCTCCAATCGTATTATTTTTCTTCTTGGTGGTGGCCCATCTTAGGGATATTACCTTCTTTCTTGGCATGCCGGCTAGTGTTATGTCAACTTCACACAATCTAGAGTCATGTGAAAGGAGGGAACCTCAGTTGAGAATATGCCACCATAAAATCAGGCTGTAGGACATTTTCTTAATTAGAGACCAATGGGGGAAGACCCAGCCCATTGTGACATCATACCTGGACTGGTGGTCCTGGGTTCTGTAAGAAACCAGACTGAGCAAGCCAGGGGAGCAGGCCAGGAAGCAGCACCTCTTGTCTGCATCAGCTCCTGCTTCCAAGTTCACACCTTTCCTCCCCAATCTGCCTTGGTCATGGTGTTTGATCACAGCAATAGAAACCCTAACGAAGACATCTGGGGTGCCAGCCTCTGAGAGCAAGCACTGTCCACTCTGTCTGTACATCTGAAACTCTGATGAGTCTTGAAGGGCTGTGGGGGCCGCCCCTGGAATTACCAGCTCCCCATGATTGATCCATTGCAGGATTGCAGTGGGTAACTCACTTCAGATACTGAATTTACTCTTGCGATCTTATGTTATTTTCTCCTGATAGGTCATGTTTACATATTTAGAGACAGAAAGGTGAGGAGACCAAAAAGCCATCTGCTTAGATGCCTCTTTCCTTATGAGACAGAATTCTAGCCAGTTCCTGCATGGGAATCTAGTGCAGTGATTCTCAGCTTTCCTAACGATAGGACCCTTTATGTTGGACATGAGTTTAGGGAGGATATAGGCATTCAGCTCATAGCACCATGGGCTCCGTGTCTATACCTCATGTTGTGGTGACCCCCAAATATAAACTATTTTTGTTACTATTTCCTAACTAATTTTGCTACTGTTAGGCATTGTAACATAAACATCTGGCTTTTCTGGTTGTCTTAGGTACCCTTCTGAAAGTGTCACTACTACCCATGGGTTTAGAACCACTGATCGAGCATAGGCACAGAGAGTCTGCTTGATCCTTCCACAAGTTCAAGGGAACAAGAAACTCAGATGTACTGAACTGTGAGGCATCTTCTGACACTTTGGATTCTAGAGGAAACAAACTTCACAGTCATGGCTCAGTACAGACACGGAGCCCATAGTGCTATGAGTTGAATGACCGTAGCCTCCCTAAAATCATGTCCAGTTTCCAGTTCCAAGTGGTGAGTAAGAAGAGGGGCCTTTGGAGCCCTTGAAAAGATGAGATTGCCAAAAATAAATTGTGTTTGAAAAATGCCATAATGAAATCTTGAACTGTGTGTGCTAATTTACAATAAAAATAAAAGATGTGATTAGTGACCCTGGAGGAAAATACAGGAGAGGAGCTAACTCTCTTCTCCCCCATCCTCTTCTCCCCATGCAAGAGCACCATGGGAATGTAGTGTTAGCAAACCAGGAAGCTGACCCTTACCAGGAGTTGAGCTGACCATCAGCCTGATCATGTTCATGTACTGTCCCAGACCCAGCCCTAGCCCCTTTCTTCAGTGGCCCAGGCTGAGGGGCATAGTTTGCTATGATGAACACCATGGCCAAAAGCAGCTTAAGAGGGAAAGGGTTTATTTCACCTTTTACAAGTCACACTCTATCCCTGAGGGAAGTCCTGAGCCCAAAGCAGGAACCTGGAGACAGGAACAGAAGCAGAGACCATAAAGGAACATGCTTGTGGCTTGCTTAGTTTGCCTTTTTATGTAAACACCCAAGGGGTGGCACCATCCACAGTGAGATGACCCCTTTACATCAACCACTAACCAATAAAATGCCCCCAGCAGGCCAATCTCATGGAAACATTTTTTCCTCAATTGAGGTTCTCTCTTCCCTGAGGACCCTAGCTTGTGTCCATCTTACACAGACCTAACTGGCACAGAGAAGGCAATGGTCTATACCCAACAGCATTCACCTGTAGCTGACTGAACCTGTGGGTCAGTTCATGTTGCTAAGATCCAACTGAATTTCTACACACCCCACTGTCTCTCATCTGAGGCCAGGTTGATATAAACACCCATCTCTCTAGGTGCAGGTCTCTGAGTGGGTACCACCCAACGTTTGGTTGGTAGATCTATGAAGATGTTTGCTTCTGGGCAGCTTTAGTGATGGGCAAGCATGGGTGATCCTGCCCCAGGCTTGGTGACCCTCCTAATTTCTGAGTCCCTAGGGTGCTCTCTTTGTGTAACCTCCTATCTCAAGTTTGTCTGAACACTCCTTCCTGAATGTCAGCACACGGCAGAGAACCAGTGTGTGGAACACCTTGGGTGAGGATGGAGAGGGAAGGATGGTGTGATCCTAGCTGTGATGGAAGAACAAGAAGGGGAGAGGGGACAACTGAGGCAGTAAGGGAGAGGACAGGGAATGCCCTGGGATGTGGGATTCAGGAGAGACAGTGACTGAGTTTGGGGTTTCCTGACACAGGAGGAGTAGAGTTGAGAAAGGCCATCAGGGCATCCCATATGAAGAGACAAACTGGTTCTCTGCAGGCCCTCAGCTTGGAGCTCACCTGGATGCCAACTATGGAAGCAATCTCTAGATACTGCAGCCGTCCTCCCCCTCAGGCTCCAGGACCTAGGCAGAGGTACTGGTGTTGTTGATGCCTCTAGCTTAGGGCATGCCCTGGGGGCCTTGGGCCTGGGGCAGCTGGGACCCAGGACCATGGTTAGGTCTAAAGAGGCTGCAGAAGGCTGTTCATGGGGCAGCCAAAGGAATGGCGCCCCAGCATAGTGTCAGGAGGAAGTGCAGTGTGCAGAAGGAGACATAAGAAACTTACAGCGGTCTCAACCACAGCATGGGTGAGGGCACAGAGTTAGAGGGGCTTCATTTTGTGCCACACAAACTGACACAGAAAGGCTGGAAGCTGCAGGCCTCAGTGTGGAGAGGATGGCCAAACACCAGAGCCTGGGATGGGGAGTTGTCCCAACCCTCTGTGCTTTGGGATATGAGACCACAGTGGGCTCTTGGGACAGCTTGGGGTCTGGGACAGCTTTAGCTAGTCTCCACTAGAGCACACATGGCAGGGTACCAGGCTGTCCCCTCAAGTTGTCTGTGGTTCTCTCCTTCAATGCAGCCTTGGCCCTTCTTGCCAGAGTAGCAGCATGCTCCATTTGGACGGGCGAAGCACATTCTGTGTTCCAGAAAAGATAACAGAAGAGATCATTAGAGTAACTGTGTCAGATTAAATGTATTTCCATGTACAAGTCCAAAGCCCCTTCAGGAATGCCTGCAATTTGCTTTGTCTTGCTGAAAACAATATTTTCCCATAAGACTTGAGCATGAAGGCCATTACAAAACGTAATTCATATTGCATAAGCTCAGAGATGTTCAGCCCAAATGACAAATGGAGGCTTTAGTGCAGTATTTATGCTCTGCGGGGAACACAGCATCCATAAGTCATGGGGTCTCAGGGCACAGCTGCCCATCACTTGAAGAGGGTATGCTTATCCCTGCCACTAACCCCAAAGCCAGGCCTCCTTTCCCAGTGAAGGCTTACAGGGCCATAGGAGATGCTCAGGGAGGGCGAGACTGAAGACCCTGGCTTCGCATTGCACCTTACTCTGGAGCCATAACAGGCTCCAGACTATGACTGGGCCGAGTGTTACTATCTCAAAGTCCTGGTGTCAGGTGAGCCTGAAGAAGGCACCGTTCAGCCCCAAGAGCAGAGGAAACATTCTTGCTGTCAAGAGTCTATAAAGGATGTGCAATGGGGCTGGGAGTGAATAAATTGGATAAATTGGTTACTACACAAACATTGGACCCGAGCTCCATCCCTAAAACCCATGTAAAAGACCAGGTGTCTGGTGCTGGTGAATGCTGTGTCAGCTAAGGGTACTTGCTGCAGAAAATACGGGTTAGGCTCCCAGCACCCACATGGTAGCTCACCGTTGCCTGTAATTCCAGTTCTAGGAGATCACATGTCCTATTTTGGACTTCATGGGCACACACTTTCTTCTTCTCACTGTGAAAGCAAATCGAGGCAAATCCTTGGGTTTTAATGACTGTCTAGCCTAGCCTATTCATGATCCCCTGGTTAGTGAGAGGTCCTATCCAAAAACAAAGGGCTTCTGGTGCATAGCACCAGAAGTTGACCTCTGGCTGACACATGCACACCTATGTGAAAACACACACACATGTGCACATGCACACACATACACATATGCACATACTCGTGTGTGCCACATGTGCACACATGCATGTACACTCGCACACATGAACACTCATTTGCTTACCCACAGATGTGCTTTTACCATACATGGGTCTGAGAGAGAGTCCAACAGGAAGATACTCAGCAGAACTGGAGCTTCAGGACAGAGTAACAGGTGAAGAATACACACGGGGAGGTGTGAACCACTGGAAGTCCAGTCCAATACCCACATCACAGAAAGTGCACTGCCCATCTGCACAAGGGCTGGTGAGGAAGTGGCCCAGTAAGAAATCTCTCACACTGTAGGGGTGGAAGAGTCTTCAAGGACACGGAAAGACTCCAGAAACCGGGAACGTCTATGCCAGGATCTCACTCATCCATCTGAGAAAATCCACTTGCCCCCTTAAGAAGGGCTTGCTGCAGCAGCAATGTGACAGCCCAGAGGTCACTGTGGCTTTGAACCATTAGGCATTGAGGCAAGGGAGATTTGGGGTTACCATTGTCAGGCTGTGGCAATGGGGCACAAAAGAGACACAGCCAAGAAGCATGCACTCAGGAGGGGCTGGGCTACAGGGAGGCCCGACATTGAGATGCCTCCTGCTGCTGAGGCAGCTTCTTCATAGCCATTTGTGCTTTCTGCAAACAAAGGCCAAAATTAAAGCTGAGAAAAGAAAATGCAACCCTGGAAATTGAAAACAAGCTAAAACAAAAGAACCTAATTATGTATCAGGTTGGTGACAAAGCCCAGGAGAGAAGTATTATTTCCAGTGACGTGAGAACACAGTGTTTTGATTGCTTACCCTCCTTGGGAAATATTGTCAGAGCAAATGAAAACCTGAGGAAATCTGACATTTCATCCGACGTTCTAAAACAATCTAAATTACAGCCAGCCTTCAGTGTCCCTTGGCTTTGCATCTGCTGGCTCAACCAACCGCAGATTGAAAACACTTGGAAAAAAAAGCTGGTTGCGAATTGAGCATGTGCAGACTGCATTTTTTTTCTTGTTGTTCCTACAACAATGCAGCATGATAAGTATTTACATAAACTTACAATGAAGTAGCTGTTATGAGTCATTTAGACTGAAGTACACAGGAGGGTGGACCTAGCTTGTGTGCAAATGCAATGCACTCTATACAGGGCACTTGATACACAAATATCCCTGGAGGCAGTTTCCTGGGGCACTTAGAACAATCTTGCATAGAGGAAGCGTGTACACAGAGAGACCAAAAATTATAAGAAATAGGATGGCATTTGACCATTCAGCCTGTCAGATGACGGATGGGGGGTGGAGGGGTGTGGTGGCCTCAAGATGGGCTCCTTGTAATTATGTTTTTTTAATTAATTATTTTATTTTGTGTGTCTGTATGTGAGCTCGGGTGTGCTAATTTGCACCATGTGCATTCAGTGCCTTTAGAAACCAGAGGAAGGCAACAGATCCATTGGAACTATAGTTACAAAGGACTGGGCGTTGCCATCTGGATTCAGAGAAGCAACCCAGGTCCTCTGTGAGAGTGGTAGTCTCTCTTAACTGCTGATCCATCTCTGCAGCCCTTAGATAGGTTCCTGTGTCTGTAGACTGGATAGCCTGCTGCTGCTGCTGCTCTGTGTGTGTGTGTGTGTGTGTGTGTGTGTGTGTGCGCACGCGCGCATGTGTGTGTGTATTGAAATTCACTTTTTATAAACCCACTGAGGTACTAGTACCAAATCGTATTTGTTAAGAAGCAAAGAAAGAACACTGATACGCTTGGCAGGAATCCTTAGGAGATGCTGCTCTATGCTGTAATTTATGCTTCAGTGTGGCATCCCAAGAAAAATGGTCAATGATGCACATTCATATTCTGTAGCAAATATAGGAAAATACCTTAACTCGTTATGTTGTTTTATATTGTTTAACATTTAAATTATTTTATCTAGTACTTTCATAAAATTTGGAACATCTGAAAAATATTCACCCTTAAGTTTTTTGAGTGCTGGGAAAAAAAACCCAGAGCTTTGTGCGTGCTAGGCAAGCACTAGGCACAGCTTACGGTTGACCTGGTCACTTGGTCTGGGGAGCAGTTTGAATTTCATGGCCAGGCACTGCTATTTCATAGGGACTTCGTGAATGAAGCTGGCATTGCTATAAAAGGACATTGCTATACAAGCCCCACAGCCCTGCCCCGTGTGAGGGTGTAGCGAAAGGGCACCATCTTACCTATGATCCAGGAGGCAGCCTTCTCCAGAACCAGACTGATCTGCAGTGTGCCCCAACACCTGTCACCTCCAGCATGGTGATAAACCATGTCTGTGGTGTGGATCCAGAGGGGTTGGAGTGGCTTGCATGGTAAGTGTCCTCCCAAAGCTCTTGCATAGATCTGACCATAGAGGTGGTAGGATTTTCAGGCCCCAGTCGATCAGGAATCAATTCATATGTAGAATTGTAATAGAAAGGCTCAGAGAAGTGGTAGAAGCTGTGAGGTGTGGGGCCTCCCTAAAGAGCATGTCTTGTCTCCCTTCCTGCTTCCTGACGACCGTCATCTTTCATCATGGGAGTGCCATCTTTCTTCACAATGCAGGCCCCATGACATCAGCCCCAGACTCAAAGCAATAATACAGCTTCCCACCTTACACAGAATCCTTTTAACCCCAAGCCACACAAGTCCACCCTCGGTATTGTCTGTCATCCACTGTCACAGTGTCACAAAGTGGCTGATTCAGTGTGGCTTTCAGTTGCAGGGAAGGGCCCTCAGAGAGGGACAGCGTAATCACCACCCCTGCCCAAAACTGCAAATGCACCATGCATGGAATGGCTCCTACTGTGGTGGCCCAGCAGTTATGAAAGCTTTCTCCACTTCATTTAACTTCGGCGTCGTTTTGTTTTACTTGATGTTTTAATTACCAAAGCAGTGTAAATTCACTGTAGCAAAGCAGAGAGTCTAATGAAAATGTGGGCTATCTCCCTCCCAGCCTTTCAAGCCCACCTCCAAGAAGGGATGTGGGAATGGTCTGCAGTCCCTCCCCACACAGTGTGAATTGCAGAGTGGGCTTTCCTTCTGACTTGTTGCTGTGTGTCGATACGAAGAAGAAGGAAAAAAAAAAGCCTAGCAGATTGAAAGCCATACCACATTCCTAAGGAAAAAAGGCAGAATCAGAATGAATAGGCAGAACATTATACAGAGATGTGGAGAGGAATTGGGGCAGGTGATAGGTAGCCAAGAAGAGAGCTACTGAAGCAGTTGCTCAGTTGAGCTGTGAGGGAAGGGTGCTTTCAACAGAAGGAAGCCCCTACTCTAGTGTGCTGTGCACCAAGGAACTGAGAGGAGAGACTTCCCACAGTGACTTAGAAGCCAAAACAGCTGAGCCACAACAGGGAATAGCAGTGGTTCCTAGTTAAAGGGGGGACAGAAACCCCATTGTGGAGTTTCTGCCATTGCTAACAGAAGGGAATCTGGGCAGACACCTGGTCCAGGCACTGCTGATCTTGAGTCAGCTGCTGATCGATGCTCATTCTTACGGTCACTGATATTGGAAAAACTGTCTACGTATAAGTGGAATAAGCCAGTGTAGCAAGCTAGTCCTCCATCAGCTGTGAAGACAGCAAGGGTGCTCTGGGCGCGGGATTAAAGTAGGTTCATGAAAAAGAAGGACTGAGGTAAACAGGCAGAGTGGGTGGGCTGGGAAGTAAATACTTCAGGATCAAGATCTATAAAATTACCACAGATGTTTCACTTAGTGGGGCATACTGGAGAGTTTAAAGCACACATGAAATAAAATGAGTCCGCTCACCCAAGAAAGAACAACAAAAAAATAAATTAAAAATTTAAATATGAATGTTTCTCTAAACAGAAGAAAAGGAGAATGAGACAGGGAAGCATTGTGAACAGGACTCGGATCACACTGGTACTTGCCAGTCTCAGCTGTGGAGGCCTCTCAGGAGCAGAGGTCAGAGGTCTCAGCAGAAACACAATCATCCATTATGTGGTTTACCACAGTGAAACACAGTGAGAAAAGGAGAGAAAGGGACACACATGCTCTCTCCACAGTTCCTAGCACTTCCTGGAATTTCAGGGGAGAGGGAAAGAATCACAAACAACCAGAGAAGGAATATAGGTTCTCAGAGCTGAAGGGATGAGAGCCATCAGCCACCACTCTGTGGGATGCTTCCCAGTGCACCGGCCCCAGGCCATGCTGCCCCTGGGACTGTGGCCCACACAGGGCAACAAAGGCAGAGAAAAAACCCAACTGGTCCAAGGAAGGAAGAGTTCACAGAAAAAGGAAGAGGGTCGAACAGAGGCAGCCATAGGTAGGAACCCTGCTGCTAAAGCAAACAGAAGCCCTTCAGCGGGGCAAGCACACTGTCAAAACAAGCTGATCTCACTGTTGGACTTGGCAGTTTTATTTTTAGAGAACTTTCCTGGAAATACACGTGTGCGTGACACCGACAAAGACACTTTCAGAGACATCGTCATGGGAGTGGAAAGTGAGAAATTCAAATGTTCATGAAATGGGAGCCTTAACCCAACCTACCAGCCCCGGTGCTGGAGCTCCGTAGAGCCACTTAAAAAAATATGGTGTGGGCCAGGGAGATGGCACAGTGGATAACGTGCTTCCTGTGCAACCACGAGGACATGAGCTGCCCCCCCAGCCCCCACTAACTTAAAAGCAGAGACCAGTAGCAAGTGTCTTTAGCACCAGTGCTATTGGGATTGTGGAGATAGGAGGATCCCCAAAGTTCAGCTTAGTTACCAGTCTAGCCAAGCAATGAGTGCCAGGGATCCTATCTCCAAAACTAAGGTGGAGGACAATCAAGAAATATATCCAACATCGACCTTTGACCTCCATATGTGCTCATATGGGTCAGAGTACCACATATGTATGTGCACGAGCATGCGTGTGTGTGTGTGTGTGTGTGTGTGTGTGTGTGTGCACATCCATGAGAAAATGAATTGTGACTTTATATATCAAGATGGAGGGACTATCAAGATGGGAAATAGTGCAAAAAAGAAATACCCTAAATATCTCATCAAAATCTGACTTTTCTACACCCACAGAAGCAAACACAAACTACCTAGGAATCTAGGACTTTGCTAGAAATGGAAGACTGGCTCTCACTTTTTATTTGATTTCATTTTTGTGCTGTGGGGGAAAAACTAGTTTTAAAAAATCTCTAAGTAATTTTCAGCGTGTGTCTGATGGGCTGGTTGGTCACACTATGTGTCACCTTGAGTCTGCAGAGACTGGGAAGCAGGTCTTGATAACTGTGTGGTCTGTGGCCCTCACCAGTGTATCAGCCATAGCAAACTCTCTTCCTGGGCCTTTCCAGATCTCCTGAAGCCCGGTGCTGCTGACATGATCACTTCTCTTAGAATTCTGAGTGCTTATTTCTTGGCAGAGTGGGTCTGGGTGTCCATGCATTTTCCAAAGTGGTGCTGATCTTTCTGCTCTCTAGTTCCCCAGGTGCCAGATAAATAGCTGTCCCGATGCTGATGTTGGAGGACACAGCCTATGACACTCCACAGCTATGTTCCCCTTGGGCCTGGAAAGCCTTTGAAAATCCAATGGAGTGTCTGATTATTCAGAGTGTGTTAGTTATAGGAACAAGATTACATCTTCCTGGGATTGAGATTGCTGTGGTCTGGGCTGGGTCTGCTTGGTAAAGGATGAGTCTGTGATTATGTGCATGTGTTCTGTACATGTCTATATGTGAGTAAAAGTATGTCTACTCATGTACATGTTTGTGTGTACGTGTGTGTTCTGTGGATGGTGCATGTGTGCATATCTGAGCTCATGTTTGTGGAGTGTGTGTGTCCTCTTGTCAAAGTCTTGACCCTGGTTCTTATTAAGGTCTCGTGGAAGGCTTTACAACCCCCATTGTCATAAATTCTGGAATGCCCGTGGCACCTCCAGAAAACAGGTTAGATTCTCATGGTCTCCAAAAGGGACCTGTGATGAAGAACTTCAGTTGCCTGGAGAGACGGTTCCTCTGCCATCAGGGTCATTGAGTCCCTGCTGCTTTGTGAATAGCATCTCTGAGGGAGGATGCACACATAGTCCACATCTGTTGCCATGGCACTGTGGCATGCTCACAGAACGCATTAAACCCCAGTGGCCATGCGCTTGCACTGAACCCTTGGACAAATTTGGAAGCCGGGATCAAGCTCCATTTCTGCTCTGTTCCCCTTAGCAGAAGAGAGGGTCCAGCAGCCTAGGCGTGCTGTCTATGTCCCTCTGGGAGGGACTTTTACATAGCAGGTGACTTTAACATCCTTGGACGATAGAGCAAGACATACCCAAGTGTTTCAGAAGGTGCTGCAGCCACACTCATGACTGTCTCATGGCAGAGCTGGCCGTTCTGATTGTAGTGTTTATTTTGACAGGTGTAAGTTTTTTGAAACTATAAAAAAATAATACTAAGTTGAAATATAAAAAGTGATTGCTGCATAAGTCCAGTAAATTCCACAGTCTTTGGACCCTGGGGTCTTGTTCATTCCCATATTAATTTTTCTTCCACAGAGTAAGTGCACTGTTAGGTCTTCACAGAATATGGGTTCTCCCCCTTTAATAAAGGAGCAGTCCCTTCTTGCGTTGCATTTGATAGTGGAGTGAGATGTAGCCCCTCCTATGTATCGGCACCCTTTGACTTGAAATTCAGAGTTAACTAACTGAAGTAAGCCATTTGGGAAAAGCACAAGTAGTTCATGAGATCAAGTTGAATTGTGAGGAAATGCACTGAATAAGAAGAAAGAATTTCTAGAGAAGTGTGGACCCTTGTTCACCACACTTGGAAGAGTGTGGAGGTCCCAGGCCTAGAAGTGTCCATTACAGGTCCCTGCTCCTGTTTCTCCTGATGTCTGTCTGAAGTCCAGAGCCAGGACAGACACCCTCCTGACTGACCAGAGTCATCGCTGCTCAATGGGAAGCCTGGCTCCTTATAGGGTCACACGGGCTTCTGCAGCTGCCCATGGATGAGGCTATGGGTCATACCTGAGAGTCTGCCTCCAGCAGTGTCTGGCGATGGATCCTGGGCTCCCCACACACATCTGCCAATGGCTCTCAAGGCAGCTTGGCTCTTCAGGGTCAGAGTTGAGAGGGCACTGTGTTCTCCCTCAGAGGAATTAAAGGCTAGGTGTGTCTCACACCTCTAAGAGTGTGGGAGCCAGGCCTGCTCTCTTTCTTTAAGGTCTGCATCATCACAGCATAGCAGGTAATATGCATACCGAGCTCTGCCTGTGTTCTCATGCCACCCTAGCCTCACCTGCCGACAGCACTGGATTTGTGGACGGTGTCTACACAGATTTTTGAGGGACATGCTACCCTATGGGTGGCATCACTGAACCACACATGACTTACTTGAACCAGCAAGGGGCAGCATGAGTTCCCAAGCAACAGCCTGGCCTGGTAGGGACAGTTGAGGTATCATAGTCAGATCTTTGCAGACCCTGTCTGCTGCTTGTCTCTCTCCCTGGAGACAACGCCTCCCACAACGCCTGCACCCAGAAGCATCTACTGGGCTTGTTAGAGAAGATGCCCCCTCCATGGATTCTAAAATCAGCAGCACAGCTGACATTGGGAGCATTTCCTCCTTCCCTGTGTCTGATTTGTAAATGTATGCGGAGTGACTGCACTTCATATCCCTTGGTCATCTGAGCTAAATCAACCTCTCCCTGCATGCCCACTGTGGACTTCTGAGTGGCAGTCACTCTGCCACTCTTTCATTACCCTGCTGTGCAGATCTAGGCATAGAGGACAGTGATCATCTCTGCCCCTGTGTGTAGAGTGCGCTCACACTCCAAGAAGCTCTTTCATGGTGTATCTTTGCTCTGCTGAGAGGCTGAGAGTCAAGAGCCTCTCGTGGGTGAGTAATGGCTCTCTACCAGGTTAACACAAATGTCCGCAGGCTGTGGAAAGAGCCAAAGATGAGCTTCTGTAGGCTGACTGGAAACAGGGACTCCTGTACTGGTGGTGGATCCTGCAGGTTCAGTGGGCATAGTCTTTAATTAAAATCATGGCCCATAGATAGACTTGAGGTGTTAGTGTGAGAGGGTTAATAAAGGAAAGGCTAACGTCATTGCTCTCCATCTGGCAGTCTTTCCCTCATCTTTGGTTATTCACAGGGGCAGTGTGGCTGCTAGGGCTCCAGATGTCCATGATACATCTTCTTTATCAGATGCTACGTTTTATGACATGCTTGGCAAGGTGGAAG
Source organism: Rattus norvegicus (assembly GCF_021556685.1). Classification (NCBI taxonomy): domain Eukaryota; kingdom Metazoa; phylum Chordata; class Mammalia; order Rodentia; family Muridae; genus Rattus; species Rattus norvegicus. The sequence goes on from NC_141534.1 coordinate 31,211,007, forward strand.
GGCCCTGCTGTTGAGTTAAACACCAGCCTGGCCATTGCTTGAAGCCATCGTTAGATGAGATGATATCCAAGTCAGTGGGTTCTGAAGAAGATAGCCCTTCCCGTCAAGGGCGGGCTTGCCTTGCAAGGCTGAGACTTCTAAAGGCCATAGCTGACCTGTTTTAGTCTCTGACCTGACCACAGATTTCAGACTCAAAAGACTGTGTCTGCTGCTCACTCCGAGCCTTCAGTCTGCTGCTGCCTTGGACGTCATATGTGGAAGGATCACTCTGGATAGCAACCTCCAAATCCCAAATAAATTCTTTTTTCCTCCTGTAGGTCAATGCTGTCTGGTGGCCACTCCCTGGCAGGGCAGGGGCAGAAATGAGGTGTCTTATCAATCTGTCCTGCCTCTGTCACAGAGGAGAAGAGAGACACACCCATCTCAAGCCTGCATGAGGAGACACACCCATCTCGGGTCTGCATTTCCAGGGGTTCATCTAAGATGTCCGTACTGTCTCCAGCCCATGCTAGTGGCATATCCAGGTGGTGATCCCATACTCTGGTCATCGACAAGAACTCTCAGACATACTGCCGTCTCCCACCTTCTGTGTTGGCCTCATTTATGAAGTGTCTTGATAATTAGATAAAAAGGTGAGCTCCCCAACTCTAATTAGTACCTAGATTCGTGTCTGTCCATGGCCCAGGGCTCCACACAAATGAGGCTGGGTAACCCCATCACCTCTTCCTTCCTTGTAGAACCACACTCTTAAGGAATGGAAAAACCACCTGAAAGAAAAAGAGACAATTCTTGATTGAGAGGGAGATTAATTCTCAATTAAGCCCGCTATGTTTCTAGCTCTCTAGGGGATTTACTCACATATATAAGATAAAATATAAGTAGAACATGCAAGGCTGACTCCAGAGTTGTATTACTTAGAAACAGAAAACACCAGATCCCGACAAATAGGAGATAGGGTCTTTTCCACAATGGGCTTCAAGTTCCAGGCACAGGAATCACTGTGTTAATTGTAAGTCTGGGAAACCAAGTGGTTTTTCCCTGAAGCAGAAAAGCAGGTACCTAAGTTTGGCTAATGTGCTATTTTGGTTGGAAGCAAGAAAGAGAAGAAAAATCCCTTCATTAAAAAGTAGCAAAGCCAGTAGAAATGAAATCTTGTAACATCACCACTCACATCTGGACTCTAAGCCCCAACCCAAATTCCAGGAGCGGGAGCTGGGATAATACCAGGCTCCAGGTGGCCTCCTAGGAAGGACCTGTGGCCGTGTCCCTTGGAAATGGGAGAGCACCTTCACCTTGGAGCTGTCACTGCGCGGTGTGGTAAAGCAGGTGAGCTCCCAGGATGAAATGGGTCTATTGCAGCCGGGCTGCCATGACCACATGGAAGGCTCTTTGCACTGGGATAAGGGGCTGCTTAGCTGGGGTGCACCCAAGGGACATAGGGCCTGGCTACCTACAGATTCTTAAAAGCATAGGGCAGGAGCTGCTCACAGGAAACCATATTGAGAGCTCAGCCTCGGGTAGTTCAAGTAGATGACCAGGCATGGCCAAGCTCACACGTTCAAAGGACAGGACACTGCTACAAGGTAGACCGATCCAGGCATGGGGTGAAGGTGATTGTGAGGAGGGTCAAACATGAGAGTGGCCACAACCTAGGCCTCAGCTCACGTTTTTCTTTTCATACAGTCAAGGATTTCCTGCCTAGGAAATTGTCCTATCCGTAATTAACATGGGTATTTCCACACGCAGAAGCTCATCTCCCAGAGTGCTCCGGAGTCCGTCAATCCATCAACCACCACAGTGTCTATAACAGTCAGAGGACTGTTTACATTTTCTATTTTTTCTTGAGCTTTTGGATAACTTTTGATTTTTAAATGCCGTGATGTCTGTGTCTCTTGCCTGTCAAAGGTGACATCATGAAACTGCTCAGAACGTCATCTACCCCGTTGGCATGGGCAGGACCTGTCAGGATAGCCCCAGATCGCCTGCTTTCTTATAGAATCCAAGACCACAGTCCAGTGAATGAACCATCCAAAAGGGGCTGAGTCCTTCCCCGTAAGTCACTAATTAAGAAAATGCCCTATACTCTTATGATGGTTTGGATATGCTTGACCTAAGGATCTCGCCCCAGTTCAGACATTCTGTATTGGTCTTCAGTGCTGGTGTGGGCCTTTCAGTTTACTGCTCTTACAAAGATTTCTCTGTTACTCTACATTTCATTGATTTCTTTAATGATTTGGGGTTTTTTTAATCTTATATTTTTGTATGAGTGTGGTATATGTGCACAAGTGAGGTAGCATGTGAGGGAAGACCAAATGAAGATATCTGGTTCCTACCCTATTGTGCCCAGCCTTATTCCTTTGAAACAGGGTCTCTCGCTGAGCTCAAAGACTGGCTAGTGGCCAGCAGCTCCAGAATTCTCCTGTCTCCATCCCCACAGCTCTAGGGTTTACAGGAACACACATAACCACTTTTGGTTTCAGAGGTTTTGGTCATTGTATTGAGACACTGTCTCACTATATAGCTTTGTCTTGCCTAGAGTTTGCTATGTAGTTCAGGTTGGCCTAGAACTTGTAGCAATCTGTGCACACCATTCTCTGCCTTTGAGGGTTTTGAGGCTGGCTTTCTCATGATGGTTCCTTCTACACAAATTGGGCACACGAATGCTGTTTTACGTTCAGGAGTTTCTGTGTAGTGGGTGTGGCCTTGTTGAAGGAAGTGTGTCACTGTGGGTGTGGGCTTTAAGATCCTTGTCCTAGCTGCCTGGAAGCCAGTCTTCTCTTAACAGCCTTCAGATGAAGATGTAGAACTCTCAGCTCCTCCTGCACCATGCCTGCCTGGGTGCTGCCATGCTTCCTCACTTGATGATAATGGGCTGAACTTCTGAACCTGCAAGCCAGCCCCGATTAAACGTTGTCCTTATAAGAGATACCATAGTTGGTGTCTGCTCACAGCAGTAAAACCCTAACTAAGCAAAGTCTTGCCTCGAGCTGGATCTTAGGAGGCATTTTCTCTACTGGGACTCCATCCTTTCTGATGACTCAAGCCTGTATATCAAGTGGACATAATACTATGTCCACTATAGAGTGCTGAAAGTAGATTCCACAACTCCAGTAGCCATCGGTAGTTGGCTCGGCACAAGGCATGGCTTCCCCCTGGTTGAGTGGATTCTAAGTCTAACTAGAGAGTTATTGGTTACTGTCTGAGTTAGAATTTCATTGCTGTGAACCACTCCAGATCAGGTAGAGAAGGGGTAACCCACCTGAAAAAAGGGGAGTTCTACACACTGTGCCAAGCTCAAGGGAGCTATCCACACGTGATAGACTATAACCTTGGTAACAAGCAGCAACAAATAGGGAGTTACAGATTTTAGAAGATATGGACTTTCCAAGATCGGAACGCAAAGTTTCAGAGAGAATAATAAGGTTATGACTGTTGATGGTTTCAGAGAGGGCAAAAGTCAGGAGGACCAGGGCCATGTTTGTCCCAGGAAATTCCTCTCAGAGATATGGTCCCTTGAATTGTAAAGCAAAACCAAAACCATACTGATGTCAGACCAGATTAAAAGGAAGATAGTATAAGATTATAACCACTGAATACCAAAAGTGTAGATGAAAAAATAATGAGAAAGAAAGGGGATTAAGTAAGGCTGCTGTTACTGATTTAGTTAAATCTACACATGGATAGATTTATATAAATAAAGCCTATCTTGAGGGGTGGCTAGTAGGGCTGGAGAGATGGCTCAGAGGTTAAGAGCACTGACTGCTCTTCCAGAGGTCCTGAGTTCAAATCCCAGCAACCACATGGTGGCTCACAACTATCTGTAATGGGACTAGATGCCCTCCTCTGGAGAGGGGTGGCTAGAGAGATAGTTCAGTGGTTAAGAGCACCTCCAGAGGACTAGGGTTTAATTCAGCACCCACAAGACAACTCATAATCATCTTTAACTCCAGTTCCAGGGGTCTGACACCTTCTTCTGGCCTCCAAGGGCGTTGCCCTCATATGATGTACAGCCATACCTGTAGGCACAATGTCTACATACAAAAGATTAAAACGTAAAGATTAATAAATAGAACCTATCTTTGAATTATACCTGGAGTGGTTGTGTTTGTCCCATCTTGTATGTCAGTAGATCATACACACGATTTAATAGGAAGGCCTGCACATGTCCTAAATTATTGTCTTTTTTGAGTTTAGTTTAGTTTTTATTTTGTATTTTATGGCTATACTTTACCACTGGGTGTTTAAGAACAGTTGAAGGTATAGTCCTCAGGGGTTGCTTGGGATTGGGAAGAACCGTGGTTCCTTCCGTCTTTCCTTTATCAGTTAAGCCCTCTGCTAGGATTAGTGGGGGTCTGATTAACCGTGCCGCTTCTTTCAAGATAGGGAACAAGTCCATCGTGTTCCTCTTGCAGAACTTGCACCGGTTAGAGTCTCCTGTCAGGTCTCCTTGGTTTCTCTAGTCAAGAGGATGGGTAACCCACACAGAGATACAAGACCATTTGAAAGATGCCTGACACATGGATGGTGTCCGTGAGTGGATTGAGCTGCTGCTGCTGGTTCCTGTGAACTGAACTGCTGATATCCTGACAACGCAGATTGGATTTGCTCCAAAGAAATATTTCTAGTTAGGTTTACATCTTCCTTTGCTCTATTAACCTTTCCTTTCCATTACCTCTGGTGGGCGGTGGGCTGGAAGGGAGGCTAAAGCATTTAAGAACCACAACCCTTAAACTGTGAGCCTGTCAGTTTCAGACAAGAGACTATTTACTTAAATGAATGGCTCTGGCCAGTTTTTGTTTAAAATGGCCACTCAAATTAAAATAAAGGTGGGGAGCTGTAGAGATGGCATTTATCTTCCAAAGGTCCTGAGTTCAATTCCCACCAACCACATGGTGACTCACAACCATCTGTAATGGGATCTGATACCCTCTTCTGATGTGTCTGGAGACAGCAATGGTGTACTCACATAATAAAATAAATAAATGATTCTTTTCTTTAAACAAGTGAAAGTGGGTGAATTCCTTTGGATCCAATGCTAAAGGAACAAACTTTAAGTTCTAGGGCATTATGTTTGTTCCCATGGGGACAGGGCTGTACACAGTAAGCAAACAGCAGGGAATGGAGAACAGCAAGGACAGAGTAAAGCAGACATAAGTAAAACATATCTTTCAGGAAGGGGAAGTCGAAGTTAGACTTCAGGCAGCAGAGGAACCAGACAGCATCTGTCTGGTTTTCTCCCCCTTTTCACTCTTTTTCTTCTCTCTCTCTCTCTCTCTCTCTCTCTCTCTCTCTCTCTCTCTGTTTATTCCTTCCTTCCTTCCTTTCTTTTCTTTTCTTCTTCTCTTTGGCTTTGTTGCTGCACTGTTCTGCCCTGTATTCTTTGGGTTTATTAGTGTGGGACCTGACTTCAAACTTGTGTCCCTACTAGGAATTGTCCCTATAGAGACAGGAGACTGTCCTTCTAGAGACAAGAAGCACAGGGGCTCACACAGGAAGGTATCAGCATTCAAACTCCACATTTAACTTAATACTCCCTTTCCCCACCCCCAAAATCTTCAGGCTTCTTCTCTGGAGAAGTGATCTCGGGTGCAGAGGGGTTAGGACTTAGCAGCTGTGAAGTCTACTTTGGAGTTTTGTCTGATTGCATTCCTTGTTTTCACAAACTTGGTAGACATCTGGGAAGGTTTACATAAAAAGGAAAGAAATAGAGATTAGGATACATAACTTAGTGCCACTGACACGGGAAATTCTAGAGTGAGGTGATCCCCTGGGGACGCAGCAGTCTTGAAGAGCTTAGGCAGTTTGTGTGAGCATTGCCATTTTGGTTAATCATGTGATTACCACCATCTTGGTGATGTCCCACGATCACCTCCATCTTGATGACATCACTAAACAAAGTGATGGCAAAGTCAGCCTGTGGCTAGGGCAGCTCTGTCATAACACGGCCCACTGTAAAAGCTCGATGCCCTGTGCAATATATGCACCTCATAGACTAAATGCACAGGGTCACCTAGCCGCTCTCTGCCACTCTTAACTCTGGAATTAGCAATTGCTACCAGCGCATGCGTGTCTCAGAGTGTCTAGATACATTCTTGAGCCCCCAGAAACAGGGCGCTGAGGGGCAGGGAGAGGAAAGAAAGGGGGAGAACTTGAATCTTGTTTCCCTAAGAAAGTATTAATCCACTGGTGGAGACCCATCCCTAATGGTTGAAGAGGGAGTGAGAGTGTCCTTGTTAAGACAGAAGGAAGTTCAGAAGCATCTTGTGCTCAGCTTTATCTCCTGGCTGCCTGAGCCATGATGCAGCTGCTGGAGCCTGCGGGTTCTTGTGCCTCTTTGCAATGAACAATAAAGGGCCATATGGATAGTTACAGAACAGGAGATGGTTTATTACAGGGAAAGTACACATGAGTTTGGAGGTGTGACAGTTGGCCCATGGCCTCGAACCAAGAGGGAAAACAGAAAGGAAAATGACATTTTTGCATAGAATCCACCTCTCTTAGGTTCATACAGTGTGGAGTACTTTTTTTAAGCATGCTCCTTTGGTTGAATGAAGGACAGGTAGGCTAAGGGCTGCCGGTCTCTCTGCAGCCAATTTTCATATGTTAATTGTAAGGGTTCTCGAACTGGTTCATCTCAGTCTATGTCTGTGTCACACTCATAGACTGTACCTGGAGGCAGAGTCTGTAGGGAGGTGTTGAGGTGGAATGAGGTCCTAAGAGTGGATCCTGATATAACAGAACTGGTGTGCTTTTAGGCACAGGAAGAACGATTAGAATACATGTACACAGAAGGGGGACCTCCAATGAGGCCTCAAGGAAAACAAACGCTTAGGTCACAGATCTTCACCTCATGGCTATGAGAAGGTGGATTTTGGCTATTGAAGCTGCCAGGCTGGGGTCCTCAGTTGTATCAAGCCTCATAAACTGCACAGGAGACACTGACAACTGCCATGGTGGTGACTCTAGGAGAAACTTGAGGAGGCTTCTCTGTTAGGTTGGGAGTACCAGAGATCTGGCTAACATCTGAGTTGCCTGTTCCTGGTCTAAACTGTGGACAATGGGAGAGTGGGCGTCTTGTATAAAAACCCTCTGCTTGCTCCTCTCCTCTCTCAAGTGAGGGCAACCATGCACACTGCTGAGGTGAGCACCTGAGGCAATGGTCTTGTAGCTAGGAAACCATGAATCTAGTGTCCTTGCCTCTGGAGAGTCTGGCAAAGACATTGTGAGAAGGTAGATAAACCAGAAAACAGGGCAGGAAAAACAGCTGCCTACTGGACCACAGGCTAAGCGACCACATATCACAAGGTCAGCACTGCCTGTGTCATAGACTAGCATCTGTCCACTGTCTTCCAAAGCAGACCCTTTGTCCCCAGAATAAAGGCTGTGTGTGAGCATGTGCCTGCCTGCCTGTGTTGCCTGTGCACGTGTGTCTTCCCATGAGGAAGGTAACATGTCCCTAACTCCAACCTGGTCCTCTAAGCTCCGGGGGAGCTATTTTCCCCAGGAATTAGGCTGGCTCAGCAGGGAATAACCAATTTTCTGTGTTTATTTGTTTCTTGTACAAGAAGGCTTCTGTTTGGTTCTAATGAGTAGCTTTTCCTAAAGAGAAGCTGTAATAGCAGCAGAAACGTAAGTAGATTCTGTAAAGTTGTAATCATACGTGTCAAACACACTGTGGTATTCTCCCCCTTCCCCCCACCCCACCCCCATAAAATAGAAACGGTGAGAAGTCATAGAGAGTGAGTGCGGGAAATCGTGTTTTTCCTGACAGAAGTTAATTCTAAACTAAGTATTTCCCCCGCAAGAAAGGCAGGAAAACATTTTTACATGTCTATCATTTGTCCTTAGAGGACTCAAAACAAATATGTTTCTTAGCACTCGACACCAGCATTATTCTGGTGGCCTCGGGCTATGTGCTGTTTTCCAGTTGGAAGAGTTAGGGGATGGGAAAACAGTAGCACTGTACTGAATTAGGGGGAGCTCGTCCTGTGGGTTAATCAGAACCGCAGAAGCCAGGACTGCTGAGTTTCGAAGGCCCTAGGTCCTGAGGCATGGATGGGGACGGGTAGTTGAGGGGCCAGAGGTAGCCAATTCCACAAGCCCCCAACCCAGAAGTGAAACTCAGCAAGGTAGGCATGGGGAATCTCCCTCCATGACACATCCTGGGTCAGTGTCATCAAATCTCTCAGTCAGCACTGGAGCAGACTCCACAGGGAGAGCAGGGCCACAGATTTTTAAAAGACCCCATCCGTGAGCACTGTATGTAGCAGCTTCTCCCTCAGTATGAAGGCCCTGGCCAGGCTGCAGAATTCTCTGAAGATGTGGGAATGAGAGATGTTCTCCTTGACCAATGAGCCAGAATTACATGCTGCCTAAAGTCAGGAACCACAGCCCTGGCAGCAGAGGACAGTGTACTTTTCAGTAGGCAGGGCTGCTGAGGTGGACCAGGCTCTCCTGCAAGACAGGCCAGTGCCCTACCATGCATCCCAGGCCCAGAATGCTCTCCTTTGAGGTTTCCATAATGGAAGGCTCTGATGCTGGCACCTCAGTGAGGAGGCAGAAACTGTGCCCAGGATTGACTGCTGCTTTGGGAAGAAGCAGCTATCCTTCAATTTGACATTCCAGAAGTTTCTTCTGTGGTCCGTAAGGTTGTGTCTCTTCTTCGTAGACACCGGAGATGACTATCAGTTTAGCTAAACGCAGAGTTGCCCTAACAAAATCAACCTATGTAGCTGCAGGTGGAGAACAAACTCAGGGTCCAGAGCTCAGGATGTCCCCAAGGGCAGAGGACCCAAGTGCACTGTTTGGCATTCTCTCCCTCCACTCCGGCTACTCCAGACTACCTTGAAGGGGACATGGCACCTGACTTTTCAGGGTTGGTGAAGGCTGAGGCACACCAAGGCTTTCACGGGAACCCATGGGAACCCCCTCTGTGCGGCTATCTATGGGATTCCCAGACTGAGGTGCTCGGCTGGTCCTTGCCCTTTCCGTGCTCCCGTGGTAAACTCGAGTCCTTCACAGGCTCTCTAGAATGCCAGCATTAACCTGGAGAGAGCTGAACTTGTGAATGGCATCTCCCTGCAGGAACCTTCTAGACTTCTACCTTCTGTCTCTTTCCTTCCTTTCTTCATTTCCTTCCCCAGGTCACCAGTATCCCCCTAGGTCACAGGGATTTCTGTAGAAATGACATCCTTCCATTCCTGGGCCTGGGATGCATGGTAGGGCACTGGCCTGTCATGCAGGGGAGCCTGGTCCACCGCAGCAGCCCTGTCTACTGAAAAGTAGTGTCCTCTGCTGCTAGGGCTGTGGTCCCTGACTTTAGGCAGCATGTGGTTCTGGCTCATTGGTCAAGGAGAATGCTTCTGTCTTTCTGACCTTATTTTATTTCTATTTCCTCTCTGTCCCTCCCTCCTCCTCCTCCCCAACCCTTTCTCTCACATGCACACTGCATGACCATTTGGCATAGCCAAGAGGTGGCTCTTTAGCCTTTCCCCTTACCCAGTGTATATGGCCAGTCACCATTGACCTAGAGACAAAAGGAAGGAAACAGGAGAACCTTCCACCGTCTTAAGCAAAGAAGGTGTCCTCTTAATCTCAGAGAGGTTCAAGGGAACGCAGAGGCCACCCTGCTACAACTTGAGGTAGCTTAGGGATAACTCAGGAGGGCCTGTGTATGTGAGGATGCAGGCAGAGGGCTTTTGTTCACTAAAGGCTGCCTTTTAGGGACTCTTTCCATGGGCACCTGGCTGTTTGAGGATCTCTCTGGGAAGCCAAGTAGGTGACTGACCATCACGTGTCAGCTTCTCAGCTTTCTTTTTTCTCTGCAGGAAGGAAAGACACATTTCCAGAAAGTTCCCTCTCATCCCATCTCACCCCGGTGCAGGTGTTAAGCACTAGGCACAGTGACGCCCATCAAAGCAGAGGTGGCAGCAGCCTGGGAACGACATCAGTATGCCACATGGCTACGTGTGATTGCGAATCCTGATTATCAGTGTCATAGGATTTAGACTCATTATGGAAACATGCCCCTGGGTGTGGCTGTGAGGGTGTTTCTAGAAAAGGACCCATCCAGAATGTGGATAGCACCATTCCATTGGCTGAGGTCCCACACTGAATAAAACAGAGAAATTGTGCTGAGCAGCAGCGGTCACCTCTGTTTCCGACGGTGGATGAAACATGACCAGCTGTTCCACTCTGCTGTGACCCGGCTTCCTCATCATGTTGGATTATATCCCGCCAAACTGTCAGTCCAAGGCCAGCTATTCCTTATGTTGCTTTTATTAAGTGTTTGTTACAGAAACTCGAGCAGGAACTAACCTACTATGGTAATGGGATTCGAACACGTGCCACTCCTTGAACACCCCTCTGTTATGTTACCTTCTCAGACATGCCTTCCTGCAAAATCCCAGGGTACACACCCTGTGGCTGCAACCAGACCCACTCCAGTTCCAGGCAGGGTGAGGTTCTGGGGGGTGGGGCTCATTGTCATTTGTTCCTGGTCATTTGAGTGAAGTGTCTCAAAAACACAAACAAAAACAAAAACAAAAAACAGAGGGTAGGAAGCTTGTGGGTCCTGTGAGGCTTGCTCTCCAGGGGGCATGGGCTGCTCTCCAATGTCCACGGCCTCCCCAGTAGAGCAACTTCCCAAAGCGGGCCTGTCTTAGGGTTTTACTGCTATGAACAGACACCGTGACCAAGGCAACTTGTAGACAACATTTAATTGTGGCTAGCAATTAAAGTGGGAGAATGGCAGCGTCTAGGCAGGCATGGTGCAGACAGAGCTGAGAGTTCAACATCTTTATCTGAAGGCTGCTAGCAGAATACTGGCTTCTGTGGAGCTAGAATGATTTTACAGCCCACACCCACAGTGACACACCTACTCCAACAGAGCCTCACCTTCTAATAGCGCCACTCCCTGGGCCGAGCATATGAAAACTATCACAAGGACTGGGGAACACTATGGGGACGTGGGACGGGGCACTGCATCTGCCCACCTGCTGTGCTACTAAAAGAACTGGCTCATCTCTCCTGACTCCATGGCTGGATGACAGGACTGCAGTATCATTTCCACCCGACTATGGCAAGAGGGATACTCACAAAAAGAACGGGATTGGACCCATGTGAATTGCGGTGCCCCCTTCTCTGTTGAAGAGAATGCTCTCTGTCTGCACCACAGCTAGGGGTGTATCCCAGGACCAGCACACTCAGGACAGGGTTGCTGAGTGGGCACACGCAGGCTCTTGTCTCCTTTCGGGTGTTCACAAGCCACACACTCCTGGGTACTTCTCCCTATCCATCGGTTCAATTTCATTCCAAAGCTAACCATCCTTAGTGTCCCAGGCACTCGTTTAGAAAGGCCCCTTCCCTGACATGGGTTCTGGCCTCAGCATGTAGGGGAGTCTCCTGAATCCTGGGACTGCTGGGCCTAAGATCTCATGGGTAACATCTGGCTCTAAGGAATGCCTTCACATCATGCCCCCCTTTTAAAAATAAATTGTGGTCCAGATATTGATCAGGAGCCAAGGGCTCTTTTGTGTTCTGGGCAGGGTATCTGCCAATGCACTGCATGTATACAGGTACAACACATGTGCACATTCATGCAAGCATAAAAACATACATGTGAACACCTACCACATATGAGCACACACTTAGATTATACAACCACATAACGCAACACATATAGATATACCACGTATGTGTACTGTTTGCACATGGCCCCCCAAAGACATAATGCATAAACAGATGTACACATGTGTCCTCATACATGTACACTACATAAATATGCCAGACATAAACACCCTTTGCTTTTGAAAAACATACCATACCACAGCACAATGGCTTAAGGAACATATGTACACACACGTGATGCTCTTCTAAACAAGACCTGGTAGATTCCCTGCAAGCTCTTCCTTGGGGTCTGGACTCTTCCCGGGGAAGCCTGAGAAGCCACTGACCTGATACTGGTCTCTGGAGTCCATGCTCTTGAGTGGCCTTTAAAAGCCCAAAAGGTCAGTGCTGCCTGTAAGCATGTGTACATTATGGTATAGTTTCCTGCCAAAGTCTCGTCCCTCTGAGCTGTGTACACGTGATTAGTTGCTGTCATCCCTTGCTGCTAGCATGAGGGAGAGCAAGGATTGGTAAGGCTGGGTTCCTTATCAGGAAGGGGGTTTTGGAGCCCTTTGAAGTGGCCTTTCTGAGTCCAGAGGCTTGTGTGTGGTGCCTGCTCCATAGCTGACACACTCACCTATAAATAATGGTGGTGACAGGTCCCCTGTCAGCACCCGCTGATGGACGGCTCCTTCTCCTGCCATTACAGCCTTGTGACTGTGGGAAAATTAATTTAAGTGGTAGTTAATTTCTAATGAATTCCATTCAAGCGGCTAATATGGTCCCTCGGTGTTATGGTAACCTTCACGGATCATCGCATTATGTAAATAAATTCTACTTTATGCTGGTTTATTAAAAAAAAAGAGTAAAGATTGGGAAGTCTGGGTAAGTCTCTCACAGTCACACAAACAATCCACAATGGGTGGAAACTCTTTAAAGGGAAAATAAAAGTCAGCCTGGAGCCTGCCCAAGAAGGAGACAGCCACAGAGTAGTTGGAATCATCAGCTTCTAGGGATCTGCATACATGTTCGTCCTCTCCCTGAATCCATGTAGCTTATGCTGTATTCTAAAGGGAGGGTTTGTACGGTAAGCCACAGTGAACTCGTTCTGTACCTTAGGAAGTATTGATTTCAACACCTAGATGAGGGGTGTCTAGGAAGGCTCATCCTAGATGTAGGTGGAAAGAGCTCGGCTTCAGCTTACACTTAACCGAAGAGGAAAGTGCCATTAGGAATCAGGCCTTGGCCTCTCTGCGTAATGAAAGTGCTGTGTATGGTTTGAGGTATGTGTTGTGTGGTTGTAGTGTGTAATGTGTGAGGCAGCCTTGGGACGAGCAGCAGACCAGGAGAGAGGCAGCCCAGTTCACAGCTCATAGACAGGAGACACACAGTGTCCTTCCTGGCTGGTGTACAGAGGAGCTCTAAGCTCTAGATGCTCTTGAAACCAGTCCAGCCTGAGTCTTCATTCCCACCTACACTCAGGTCATTCCCTGTCTTCCTCTGCTCTGCTCTTCAGCCCTTTCTTGATCACTCTTGGAAGCTGCTCAGCTTGGTGGCATGTGTAGCACAAAATACCTTGATACCCTGATACTTGGTCCTGCCCTGCTCTAGCTCTTGGCCTCTCCTTACCTGGACATGCTTCTTTCGCACAGATGATGCTGCGTCTTCTTGTAGTCCCGCAGTCCAGAAGTTTTAAGACCATTCTATTTTCATCTGATACAATATTTGGACCACCCGGAGAACGTCCTTAAACCAGTATTTGCCATGATGGGTGGTGACTTAACAGCAGGTCTCGTTCAGAGTCTGGGAGTCTTCCACAGCCATAGCCACATAAAGCCTTCTTTGTCTGATCTCTGTCACTGTATGAAGAACATCCTCAGCTCCTGGCCCTCTGTGCCTAAACAAGGAGTATACAACCCTCAGCCCTGGGTTGCAAGAACACACATATCTGTATTGAGGCCAGTGGGGAACTGTACTCATGAAACATCCGGTCTGATAGGAGGGCAAGAGTAGCGTTAGCTACTGTACTGGCTGGTTTTGTGTGTCAACTTGACACAAGCTGCAGTTATCACTCAGAAAGGAGCCTCCCTTGAGGAAAGGCCTCCATAAGGTCCAGCTGTAAGGCATTTTCTCAGTTAGTGATCAAGGTGGGAGGGCCCAGCCCATTGTGGGCAGTGCCATCCTGAGCAGGCGGTCCTGGGTTCTATAAGAAATCAAGCTCAGCAATCCGGTAAGCAGTATTCCTCCATGGCCTCTGCATCAGCTCCTGCCTCCATGGGTTCCTGCCCTGTGTGAGTTCCAGTCCTGACTTCCTTTGGTGATGAACAGCAATGTGGAAGTGTAAGCTGAATAAACCCTTTCCTCCCCAACTTGCTTCTTGGTCATGGTGTTTGTGAGGGATAGAAAGCCTGACTAAGACGGCTTGTGAGAAGCCTGCTAGTTTGAAGGTACCAGAGAGAGGGCCACTCTGGCCAGTGTCCAGCACCCGGTCCATGCAGAGGGTTATTGGCAGTCTTCTGGTTTTCAGGTTTGCATTAGACCCTTAGAGCCCACAAGGTCCAGTCAGGACATTGTGAAGCTGTCCCAGGAAAAGGACCTAACGTTTCTACACATCTTATTCAAAGAATTACATGCTTTTTCTGGGAAAACCAGGTCAGTAAATTAAGGCTTTAAAATTTTAAATTTTGGTAAAGTACAGTATTTTAAGACTTAAATTTTTCATCATAGCAAAAAAACTGACCAACTGATGAAAAGAAATAAAGCGTGCTCCCCTCAGACTTCGGAAGCATGTTTCTGCTGCGCTTAGGAGTAAAGGCTCAGAGTGGCCACCTGCAAGTATCCCTGCTGGCTCTAGGTATGAGGTCAGTGTAACTTTGATTCTAGTGGCTAGGGCAGGACCCACCGACTCCATCTTACCAGTGTGAACAATCAGAGGATTGGAATCTGGGGTCCCTAGAGTTTGCCAGAGCTGAGGTAGCAGACCTGACATTAGAATTCTAGAAGCCACGTCCTAAGAGGTTGTGTCTGGACTTGCTCCCTACTCATCCTGGAAGCTGGTTGGGGGGGCAGCTTGAATCTTCTGTGCTGTGAACAGCCCTGGAGGGTCACCATCACTGCTATGTGATGTCTCCAGAAGACAGGCCTATAGCTAGTGCCCTGAGGAGCAGACAAACCACCTTACAGAGCTCTTCCCAATGACTCAAAACTGTGTACTATGAGAGTTGCCCAAGAGGTGAGCCTAGCTTCTTCCACTCCTTTCAAACAGCTATGAATGTTTTCATACAGACAAATCCTACCCCCATCCTGGCCCTGCCTGTAGCTAGAGGTTAGGGTTAATGAGTTATGCTATCCAAAAGTTTACTTATTTATACTGAAGGTGACTTTGACTGGAGAATTCTGGAAATAAAAGAATGGCAAATGTCTTGTGATAGATTTCTTTACTGTTAGTGAAATGAGCCAGTTCAAACAAGATTAGATTATATTTAAGGTAGGTTTATTGGGAAGCTGCTCTAGCATATGTGCGTTCACTAGCCACAAGGACCAAGGCCAGGGAAGTCCCCATGGGGAAAAGTAGGGAGGAGAGAAAGGTGCAGGAGTGCCTGTGCAGAGAGGGGAGGAGGGAGGAAGGGAGGGGAAGAAGAGAGGAGGAGAAGGGGGAAGAGGAGGAAGGGGAGGAAGAAGAGGAAGAGGAGAGGGGGAGGGGAGGAGGAAGAGAAGGGGGAGGAGAATGAGAGACCAAGATGTCTGGATTATATAGGGAGGAGCCTCTAGGGTAAGAGCAGCCCAGTTTCTGGACTGGAAAGTTCAGGGTTGGGGGTAGGGTATGCCAGGTAGGGACTGAGGGATGCTGGGAGAACCTGGAGGCCAGGTCTGCTTTGGTATATAAAATATACACCGCAGTCCCCTGTCCTGGGGCCTGAAACCAAACTTCCTATACTATTAATACAGTGACAGGCAAACACTAAGGATCTGCTGCATGCCAAGTTCTTCTGACTCTAACATTATAGCTTTGAAACTTAAAATTTTCCATTTTATAGACAGAGAACTGAGGCACCCAGAACAGAATGTCACACTACTGAAAATGGTAGAGTTAGGATTCACATCTTAGGACACTATTACCCATTACTGCCTCCCAAGTCCAAGAGGCAGAACTAAAGTGACCACAATGAGAAGGGTGCTTACAGCCCAGGCCCTTCCAGTCACCCTGGCTGGTCTTCAGCTGGCTAAGTGGGTTCCTGCTCTTCACCTCCTGCTGGCTGGGCCCATCAGAGGCTTTCTTCAGAGTTCAGGACTGTAAACCAGCAGCATGTGACCTTGATGAACCCGAGAACGGGCTTCGTGCTGTTGTTTATGCTAGGTCCTTCTGCTAAGGTGCCAACTGTTCTTCCTGTATCCCCAAACTCTCCTCTGGGCTTCAGGTTCACGTGTCTGCTTGTACATGCCTTCAAAATGCAACAGATTACAGCACATGGTTTCTGTCTCCCTCAGAAATACTGCCAGGCTCCCTGTTCTCAAAGCCCTGCCTGGAGGGTCTCTGCTTACACTTTCTTACTTACCAACTGGCAGACCTAAAGCTGTGGATACTTCCCAACAGCCATTGTTAGACCCCTGGAAAAGGCAATAGTCGTCTCCTATAACTACCTACTCAATTCACAACACTCCAAGAAAATGACATAGGGTACCAGCTGTCACTCCTTCAGTCACAGGGCCACAAAACATACTATAGTTTGGAATCAGTCAGTAGACTACACCAGTTGAACCTGAAGTTTAACGGATTAGTGAGACTTAGAACCACAAAAAGTCACAGTGCCAAAGACATACTCCAGAAGGAGCATACACCCCAGGCCTACTTTTTAATAGTGATAACTGCAAGCTTTGAAGAATAGCTGGTGTCCTAGCACTCCCTGCAGAAGCCAGTGTACTTTGTTACTTTCTTTGAAGTGGAAATGTACTAACCTTCTGAAATCGTTAATTTGATGGTACAAAAAACACTATTACAGGGTGTAAGTACAGTAACGACAAACATTTTAATTGGTATCCAAAAGACATTTCTATGTAAACAAGGTTTCCTTGAGCAAAGGTAGGGAGAGTTGCTACACAAGAATGTCATTTGTTCTTAAATTGGGATTGTTGTTCACCTCACAGGAGCCTTCTGGTTCAGGCAGCCTGTTAAAGCACTTACAATCTGCTGCAGGTGGTAACAAATGGCAGAGGCAGAGGCAGGAGGTTCTCTCCAAGTTTCAGGTCAATCAGGGTCACCGACTGCCACAGGAACTGTAACAATCCTCTGTGTGCAGCTCTGGTCTGATTAGATTTGAAGGAACTGGGCTACAATGTGGGGAAAGCAGGTTCAACAAGGCCCTAAGGCCCACGGATCTTACAGAATGCTTACGTTTATTTTTCTCTGATAAATTCATTTCAATGAATTTTCCATGGACACTGCTTGAAGGCAAGAGCTACATCTGTCGCTGTTTATGCTTGGGGTTGGTCTTACAGAGGACAAACCAGCGCCCACGCCTCTTCACCATGTAGCAGTCTCTACAGCGCTTCTTGATGACACCCTTGGTCTTGAAGCCCAGCGAGGGCTGTAGGGACAGCACGGGACCTCCACAGAGAAGTGAGCGCACCTCTGCGCAGGGTTTGGCGCTTGGCAACGTCCCTAGCAGGATCGAGAAGGCTCGGGGCTTCACCGCGAGGCGACTCAGGTCCACCACCGAAGCCACCACGCTCCGTACAAACAGGGCGGCCATGCTGAGCCCAGACCTGGGGGGAAAGAAGCTTGGTCATCGGTGCTGCACGTCTGACTATCCTAGGTCCTCCCCTATCAAGGCTACTTGGCGTCAGAGGTCAGAGTACACTTGCCAGACCCTGGGCTCCGCGTTCCCACGTGCCCGGGTCTGTGCGCTCCCGGGAAGCTCAGCCCGGCCACGGACCCCGCCCGCACTCCCGGCCAGCAGCTCTGCCACGCGCCTCTGCCTGTCCCCACGGAATCCCGGACCTACACCTGGAGAGGGGTGCCACCGGCGGAGAAATCGGCAATCGACCTCAGACGCGGGTTACCTAGGCTTCCGCGTCTGCGCAGTGGGGCGGGACGCGCCGCCAGAAAGAAAGATGGCGTAGGGTCACGTGGAATTACGTGTGACCTGCAGAGGAAGGCTAAGGCTCATGCTTCCGGGGAGATAAAGCCCTCCTGGTCTCCGTATTCTGTATCTAGAATCCTGCACTCTAAGCTCTGCCTCCGCAGATGCTGGGACCACTATGTATTGGGAAATCTGGTGCCCATGGGAAACTGCCAACAGTGAATTGGAAACAAATCAAAACCCAAAATTCTGACAAAATGTGCAGGTCATATGTTTCAATTAAGTGACATTCTGGCACACATGGGCAAGGCCAGAAGAACAAGTGCAGACACAGTTCTAGCTAGTTAAGTCCCTACCCGCAACTATGAAAAGCAACTAGGAGTGTGGAAAGAGTTTGATAGTGAACTCCCCACACCATCGCTGTCTTCAACAGTTAATTCCCATGTGTGTGTGTGTGTGTGTGTGTGTGTGTGTGTGTGTGTGTATACAGTTAATTCCCATATATGGCTTCTAAAGTAATTCATATATCTATATCATTATATCCCTATCTATCTATCTATCTATCTATCTATCTATCTATCTACCTATCTATCTATCTATCTATCTTGGATTTCAGGTAGTTCGTAAATCTACCCATCCTATTTTTACGTATAGCAAAGTAGCCAGTAAGGCTCCGGTAGCCCTCTCTGGCTCCCAGTCTCACACAGCACACTAAGTTCACTCAGCCCATCATAGTATACCTATGGGAATACTTTGACCCCAGAGTTCTATCACTTTAAAAATAATGTGGGTCAGAGAGATGGCCTGGGAGTCATGAGTGCTTGCGATGCAAGCCTGCAGACCTCAGTTCAAAGCCAGAACTCACATGGAAAAGGAGATCGGTTTCCTCCAACTTTCACATGTACTCTGTGGCACCCGTGTGTGAACTCACATGTGTGTGAACACATACACAGACGGGATGTTAGAGTTTAAAAAGAGACTTATCAGGGCTGGAAAGATTGCTTAGTGGCTAAGAGCACCTATTGCTCTTGCAGGGGGCCACCCACATAACTGCTCAAACAGTCTGTAACTCAACCCGTCAGGAGATCCTGTGCCCTTTTCTTGGTACCAGGTACTTACACACACAGCCATATATAAATGTATACACTCATACATATAAAATAAAATAAATTCTTTAAAAAGAGGGAGAAAGGGCTGGAGAGATGGCTCAGTGGTTAAGAGCTTTGACCGCTCTTCCTGAGATCTTGAGTTCAAATCCCAGCAACCACATGGTGGCTCACAACCATCTGTAATGAGATCTGATGCCCTCTTCTGGTGTGTCTGAAGACAGCTACAGTGTACTCATATAAAATAAATCTATATTTAAAAAAAAAAAAAGAGGGAGAAAGAGACAAATCTGCAGAACAGGGTGTGGGGACATAAACCTGAAATCCCAGCACTCCAACGGCTGAGGCAGGAAGATGGTGAGTGCTAGGCTAGCCTGGGCTTCTTAGGCCCACATTTATTTGGGCAATTTCCAACTTTGCGAGGCCCTTGTCCTTGTGTCTTATGGCTCTCTCTGATCATTATTTCGTCTTCAGACTCGCCTAATCCTTATGCTATAACAGAGCACAGAAAGGTAACCTCTATCCTGGCCAAGAGATCCTAAACAGCACATGCTAGCTTCTGGCACTTTCTCAGAATTAGTGACCCGCCGTTGCTCTGCGTCTGGGGTCCCACCTGTCTACCTCTGAGCAAAGTTGTTCACTTTATGGTTTGACAGTGCATGTTGTTCCAAGGAAGGTTCTGACTCAGATTCAAATGAGACAGGAGAGTCCAACATGTTCTCCAGTTACAGACTGCGATTTGCACCAGGTCTCTCTACATAGCAGAGCTTTTCAGAGCTGCTTTTCCATACTGGGAAAACTCCCTTGCAGTCTAACTGGAAACTTTACTACCGCTGCATTGCAAAAATGCTCTTAAGTCTTCCTTTCCCACCCCAACATACATAGCTAGGAAAGTTGACTGCATGTACTGGTTCTTCTATTGAACAAGGTATTTCTTTACTGAAAACAAATAAAATCTGGGAAATCTGCATTTTCTCCATTGCTATAAAAGTGCACACTGCATCTTCAGTTTTCATCCCTTTGTCACGTTAGTAAACTTTGAACACGGCGCACAGTTAAGCTGGAGCTCAGTATCCCCGTCAGGTCTAGCACCTACCCGGCCAGCCGCCCAGCCGCTCAGCCACAGTACGAAAAAAGTTCCACAAGCACTCCCGGCCGAATGCTGTGCGCCTGCGCCGGCGCTCTGTACGACGCGTGGGGTTAAGGGTCGTCGGCAAGATGGCGGCGGCGCTGACCTTCCGCCGGCTGTTGGCTCTCCCTAGGGCTGCCCGGGGCTTCGGGGTGCGAGTGTCGCGGAGCGGGGAGAAGATCACGCATACCGGCCAGGTAACGGCCGTGCCCGCCATGCCTGGAACCCGAGACTGACGGTAGCAGGGAGCGTGGCAAGGTGTGCTTCTGCCAGGCTAGCGCGCGGCCCTACTGGACTCACCTTGGGGTGCAGCCCGCTGCCCAGCTCTGATTTCTAACTGGTGGCTTTGCCTGGGACTTGGATCTGCTCATTCTTTAGGTCATAACTTTATAATAAGTTCCAAGTTTTAAGAATGGTTGTGTTTTTAGACCCCGGGACTGGAGACTGAGGTGCATATTTTACATATCAAAGCAGACCTGGCATCCAGGTTCTCCCAGCATCCCTCAGTCCCTACCTGGCATACCCTACCCCCAACCCTGAACTTTCCAGCCCCGAAACTGGGCTGCTCTTACCCTGGAGGCTCCTCCCTATATAGTCTAGATATTTTGGTTTCTCCCGCCCTGTCTTTTTCTCCTCTCCTTGAGCACACACCCTTTCTCTTTCTCCCCGACCCTGTCCTGTCCCCGTGGCGACTCCGCTGGCCAAATCCTTGGGGTCAGTGAACTCCGAGAGTAGCTTCCCAATAAACCTGCCTTTAATATAACCTAATGTAGCTTGAATTGGCTCATTTCACCGGTGGAGAAATAACCTATCAGTAGTGTATAAAGCAACCCTAGCGTTCAGTATAATGGATGCACCAAAAAAATGAGAAGCTCTGTCTGATGAAATGAAATCTCTCTAGTGGAGTTGGCTACTTATGAAGGCAGGAGCTTTGTCTCCAGTCTGCACTCCAGTCTATCATCCCCACGAGACTGTTCAGTTCACTTTGCCTCTTAGTGGGTCTGTCTCCTCATCAATGGGTGTAGAGCAAGGGGAAGAACGTTCTGTAGTATTTGTGATCAGTACTATGCGACTTCCTTAGAATCCGACTGTAAAAATAATAGAAGGTCCTTTTCCCCCTTTTTTCTTTTGCAGGTGTATGATGAAAAAGACTACAGGAGGATTCGTTTTGTAGATCGTCAGAAAGAGGTAAGTGAAAGACACAAAAGTTTGAAAAAATTAAACAGGCCGAGCAATGCTAACGTCTGAAGTGGATTGAGCACTAACACACCACAATGAATTCTGCACCTGACTTGGGGTGGTGGATTAAAATGAGAACACAGGCACAATTGAGGTATTTCATGTAACTACCTTCAAGCTCTGTATAAGGTGTAAAGAAACAAGTGGATTTCACGTTTATACTTGGGCCCATCTTTGAGGTAGCTCAAATATGCAAATATTTGCATATTTTAGGATATTTGCATATCCTCATTGCTGGTCCCAGGCTCCTCATGGAATTGGTACTTAGCATGTGTACAACCACCCTAGAAAACCCAGAGTCCTAAATGTAAGTTTTGCCAACATTTTTCTCCCTCCTCTCAGACTACAGAGCATCCTGGAGCAGTAATTCAGGTTTTCATAAGCATGACCTTGTTTCCAGTATGGTAGTTGTCATAGTGTTTTTTGTTGCTCTGATCAGTACTATGCGTGGTACTGAAGATACCATGACCCAAAGCCACTTGGGGAGAAAAGGTTTTCATCTTATAACTCTCAGGTCACATTCCTGAGGGAAGTCAGGGCAGGAACTTGCGGCAGGGACTGAAGAAGAGGCCATGGAGGAGTGCTGCTTACTGGCTCACTCTCCATGTTTTTGCTCAGCCTGTTTTCTTATGACACTTAGGACCACCGTCCAGTCCAGGGTGGCATTGCCCACAGTGAGCTAGGCCCACATCAATTAGCCCCACAGAAAATGCCCCACAGACTTGCCTCAGGCTAATTATGTGGAGGCGTTTTCTCAATTAAAGAGTTCTTTCCAGATGATCCTGGAGTTTGACAAGTTGACATAAAACTAGCCAGCACAATATCTTAGATTAAAGGAAGACATTCTACTAACATTTACTTTTCTGATTTGAGATAAAACTTTTAGTTTTCATCAAATTAATTGTGCTGTGCCCTCCCAGGATAGGGGTAACTAGTAGATTCATTCTCCCACACAGAGAAAGGTCATTTTGTTCAGACACAGGTAACTGTACTGCTAGGGAAAGAATAGAAGGCTGTGGTCTCCTCTGCCTGTGTAGCCCAAGTAAGTGTGTCTGTGGTGTTTGCGTCTCCAGCTCCTGGTTTCTTCCTTGTAATATGGTAGTTCACAGTCTGTCCTCTGTGGTTCCAGAATTGTTTGCCTTCCATGTCTGCCTTCAGTCACAGTCTTTACCTCTACAGTCAGCTTGGGTTTTTGTTTTTGTTGTTGTTCTACCGTACCCTAGATCAGAGTTCCCCTGCTCTCTCTGATGTTGGCCACATTGTCCCAGTGTTTAGTGTCTGAGTCTGTGGACCAGACTCACTTGCTATGCATTAGTTGTCCGTGAGGTCACATTTTCAGGTTTCAGCCAGAATCCTGTTGTGCCTATAAGAGGCACAGAAATCTGTATTCTCCCCTCACTTAGACTGCTTGGATGTAAGAAGGATCCTGAAGTCCACTCCAGGTTCAGTGAAAGAATGCTGGGATCCTGACATCTGCCTAGAGAGGAAGAGAGGGGGAGAGCAGGAGAGGGGGATATGAATGTGTCTCTCTGTGTGTGTGTGTGTGTGTGTGTGTGGGAGTGTGTGTGTGTCTGCATTAAGTGGGTGGAAGTCAGTGAACTTCTATGCCAGCACAGTTTCAGGGTGAGCACCATAGGCTGCTGCTTCTCAAGTTCACTTTTCTCATTTGTAACTTTGAGTGTTTTTCAAAGTATTTGTCGCTGTAGGTGTCCAGGAGATGGATTGCCTTGGGAGGAGCAACCTCTGCTCTTAATGTGGCAGGACACGTCTCTGTTCACTCTAGGTACTGCTGCATTCCTCCGTGCTGTGGCCTTTGCATGTGCTCCTGCCTGCTGTCCTTCAGGGTAATATCAGACACTTGCTGCACTGTTGGCCACCTGTGGCATACACCCCCTGCTGTGCACGTCCTCCCGCCTCCAGTCCTCCAGTGTGGTATTTCGTATGAACAAGCACTTAGTGTTGAGAGCAGGATGATTGACTACACTATCATGAGAGCTATTTGTTACTGCAAACGTGACATCAGAAGTTGGACACTAATGAATATTGAGAGGATGGGCAGGTTCAGTGGCTTTTATTTTGCAGTGTGCTCCTGGAGATGGGAGGTCTGTCCCAGCAGAGGTGTCAGCAGGCATCCTGGGCATTAACAGATGCCATTATTGAGGGTGCGGCTGGATTCCATCCTCACTTTGCAGGTGTCCTGGGTCAGGACTGTGGGTCAGGCAGCTGTGAGGCAGATGTATCCTGAAGCCCTGAGCATGGTCTTCAGCTTCCTTGTCTTTGTAGCTTGGTAGAGGGTAACAGGGAAGTTGAAAGGTAAATGGAGACAGTAGAGCAGTGTGGGTAGACAGAAGAACTGTGCTGACAAGGGAGCTGCCCTGGTTCCGCCCTGCCCTGCCCTGCCCTGCCCTGCCCTGCCACGCCCTGCCCCGCCCTGGTAGGTGGTATTCAGACTCACTAGTGTCCTGATGCCTTGTCCTGGTACAGCACAGTCAGTGTCTGGGTGCCTAGTTCTGTTGTAAACACTTGTCTGCTGGATGATGAAGCATCTGCTCAGGCATTCTTTCTTTAAACACAAATTCCCTGTTCATGGATAGTTTAAAATATTTGTTTGTTTATTTTAGTCTTAGCATTTTTTTATGTTTTGGCAGTGCTGGAGGTGGAACTTAGGCTCCACAGGTATCAGATAAGTGTTGCCAACCCTGTAGGTCTGCAGGAGCGGGTGTGAGTGCCACATACACTCTTCCCGGTGGCTGTGCCTGGTCTTACAGAGCGGTGAACCATGTTGGAACCCGAGTACTTACTCAGCTCCTCGTTTTCAGAGGGCTCCCCCGGATGCTGCAATTCTGCATTTGCACAGAAATGTGTGGTTTCTCTCCCCTGAACATTCTTTGACCTGTCTCCCTCTATTGCTAGTCTGAGTTTTATCAGTCATAGGCTAGGAAATAAGCTGTGTCTGGATTTAACTTGAGGACTGTAGATGACAGGAGACTGGGCAGTTGGACCAGCTTTGCTAGAAGGCTGGGAAGCGTTTGGGAGGATCCTCTGACTGTGACCTGAGAGCTTTGGTGCCCACACAGGACTCAGGATCCTGGTCTTTGGTGAATCTTCATCCTGAGACGATCTATTAGTTCTTTTTACCTTGTAAAAACGGGGTCAGAACTCCAGCCTAGTGTCCTAGAGCAAATGATACCCTGGGACTCCTGAACGAGGAAGAGGCAAAACAGTTTGTTGTTACTTGATTGTCAGGCACATATTATAGTCCTCTCGAGGGGTTGGTAACAGCAGTCTTGCCCACAGTTGAGGATCTCTGGTGTCATACCCTGAGCTGCCAGGCTAGTATGTTTCTCCCTGCAGGAGCTCAGTTCTTCACCTCTGGAGCTGGTGGGCACCCACTGGTCACAGACAAGAAAAAACAGAAGGTCAGGGAGCTGCTGCCACCTCAGCTCCTTAGAAGGCAGGTGTCACTTAACAGTTTGAAACAAAGTAGTTGGGCCAAATATAGGACACTGAGATTGGGTCTGTTGTGCACATCTCTGTGTCGCTCTTGTTGTCAAGGTTGAGAAATAGACTCCCTAAGGGACAGGCTGTCCTCAGAGTCATGACCATAAAGTAACCTGAATTTAGAAGGCGGTGCCTGTCAGAAACACTGGTGATAAGTCAGGATCTCAGGGGACGGTGTTTATTAATAAATTCATAACCCCACTTGGGGCCAGTGGTATAACTTCTCTCCAAGGCAGCTGCAAATTTCAACAGCCCAGGACAAAGCTGAATGTCATAAACAGCTCGGAGGCTGCTGTGGCCACCACTACACACATGTGTCCACATGGTGTCTGGATGATAATTGACCCAAGCTTTGAGCTTCTTTACACTGATAACCCTCCACTCGGGAGTGCCCCTCTCACAGCATCGGCTGTTATCTGGGTGTCACGCAGCCTCAGCTGTACATTGGTCTTGATATGTTTCATAGCATCCTGTTTTATCTTTAGTAATTCCATCCTAGTTTGAAATAAAGGAGCATGCTCTGTAGGAAACCAGACTGTAGACAAATGAATTTGACCCCAAGTATCCTGCTAAGTCAGCTGCCGATGAGAAGAAAATGAAGGGTAGCTCTCAAGTTTCACTTCACACTCGTCACTGTCACAGTCACAGTGTTGAGCAGCTTAGGCACCGTGTGGTCCACGACAGCCCCTCCTGTTGACCTTGTCTGGTGCCTGGGCAGTGCTTTCCTCCCTTGTCTCTGGGGTGGAAGAAGCAGGGCACAGCCTGGTGGAGCACAGTGTACACTTGATGTGCGGTTGGGGTGCTTACCACCTCGGTTCTTTGTATTCCTGCCTTGAGCCAAGTTCCAAGGAGCAGATGTTAATCATGGGAGGCCAGGGCTGCCCTGGAGTAGTGATTAAATGACAGGAGGGCAGGCACCTGTCAGTCACCAGCCTGGAGGTGTCAGCTGTCCTTCCCACAAGGAGACGGCCAGGCATTGCAACTGTCCTGATAGATTCCTGTGAGTTTGTTAGTGCGGCCTTTGTGACATGCTGTCACCTCTGCAGACTCATAGGATTTACACCATGGGACTTTATTTATATGGTCTCTGCTTTAGAGTGCATAGAACAAGCAGCCTTACTTCCAGGCTGTTCTAGATGCTTGTGTGAAGGAGCACCTCACTGTCTCAGGGGACCGTGGTCACAGAGGACTGTTCGTGGGAGACTGTTACTGCAGAGTATTATGTTCATGGGGACTGTTCACAGAGTATGGTGTACTGGAGGACTTTCTTCAGAGGATACTGCGTTCACAGGACTGTGTTCATGGGGATGTGTATGGGGAGCAGAGCACACTGAATCACTGCTGGAGAATATGCCTAATGCCCTTTGGCTGCAGCACACATCCACTTCCAGTGTCTTCCGTAATGTTTACAGAGCTGAACCACAGAGGGAGGCTGCACTAAGGGGTGATCTATAGTTGATAATGTGCCCTAAGCATATCTCAGCTTTCCCAGAACGTACATGTTTGTATGCGTGTGGGTCCCAGGGATCTGGTGAGAGAGCCAGTGTCCTATCTTTATGGCAGTGATGTTTCCCCTGCACTCCACTCTGAGCCAGATTTATAGGTGTCACATCAAGCTTCCCACTCCCCAGTCCTGTGGGCTCTGGTCTGACTGTACTCTGAGAGTGTATTATGTCTCCCTGTCTGTACCCCTGGAGGTACAGGGGCTGAACAGCCTCCAGTTCCAGAAGTGGGTGGCTTTTTGTGCTGCATCTTAAGGCCACTCTGGTAAGGTTCAAGATGGAAAATACTGAGTGGCACAGACATAGCCAATCAAAGGATGGCTCACAGGCCCAGCATGTGTGAAGTGACACAGGGTCTTGCTTATAGGCCCGATATGCTCGAAGGCTTGATAGGAAAAAGACATGAGGTCTTTAACAGGACTGCCATGTGTAAAGGGATGTGGAGTCCTCTCACAGGCCTAGCATGTGTGAAGGGATTCGGGATATGCTCACAGGCCTGGTGTGTGTAAAGGCTGTGTGTGCACACTCAGAACAGTTTTCAGCATGCAGATATTGCGCAGTTCTCTCCCTGTGCGTGTGTAGATGCTGTGACTCCAGTGTGCAGTTTTGGAGTATTCCTCCCTCTCATCTTGCGGGTAGTTTGTGAGGCAGTCTGGTGTAGCCATAGCTCTGCGTAGTCTCTGGGCTTTGCTAGGATGTTTGAGTCATTTTGTAAAATGAGAAAGCTATGAAGTGGAAGGAAAGTGCTCAGTGTAAAACCTCAGCTGTGGGAGAAACCTGGTAAGAGAGATGCTGGTCATTGACTACTCAGTAGTCCATCTGGTTGACGGAGAGAATGCAGCGGAGATATGAGTGGCCAGAGGGCACAGTAATTAATTGGTGAGGCATACATAAGCATCATTAAGTGACCACACCACTTACCTTTGCAGATGAATTGGAAATTTTAACAAACGGATAGTTCTGTGGGAAAATAGTTTACCAAAGCTGACCCAGAAATACAGGATTAAGTTAGACCAATATCCGTAAAGAAGCAAAGTGTTGACGTGGCCACAGAGCACGGGTCCTGGTAGTCTGGTAGCTCCATAGGTGGGCTCTCTCAGAGTGCTCCAATACTTCTTGCTTTATGAATAGACAACATGGCGGAAAGCTTTGAGATGCTTGTCTAGTGAACACAGACAGTGGCTACAGCGGCAGCTGGTACTGACGGGCATGGAGCTCCTGAGGCCACATGAGTGAGAATCAAATTTAAGAACGCTCTGGTTATGAAGAGAAAAGGGTGTGGGGACACTCAGGGACATAGACCACAGCCAAGAGCCATTATAGCTTCTTCCCCTGGGCCTGGGAATGTTGACGCTGGTCACTGGTCAGAGTGGGATGGAGTGGGGCTTCTGTAATCTAGACAAGCCTGTTTCCATTGTTGTTACCTGGGATCACGTCCTGAGGAGATGCACATGGCCATGTATAGAGGCCCCCGGGGGAGTGTCACCTATACTGTCTGTTGTGTTTGGGAGAAGTGTGAGGGCATGTGGGGAGAGGTGGTATGAGACAGAGCAGGTAATACAAGAGGTCAAGTCTCAACAGTTACTGGATCCAAGGAAGGGACAAAGGGAGAATTCATCTGTTCCAAGTCTGAAAGTGAGATAATATTCCATTGCAGGGCACATGGTATGTGCCTGCCTGTGTTTAGTTGACTCAGTTGTGTTTCGAAGGATGTCATTGCTCATATGACTTCATGGATTCAGGTGGGTGCTATACATATAAGTCATGTGAAATTACAAAGATTTTGTGTTTGTCTGTTTCTTCTCTTTCCTCACTCTAGGTGAATGAGAACTTTGCCATTGATTTGATAGCACAACAACCTGTGAATGAGGTGGACCATCGTATCATAGCCTGTGATGGAGGGGGTGGAGCCTTGGGCCACCCCAAGGTGTATATAAACCTGGTATGGAGTTAAGCAGCTTACTGTTTCTTGGTGCTCACTTTCCCTCCCAGCTCTCTGCACTGGCTCTCCGGGTATCCCACCATGCATGGGGTCAACCCAGAAAACAGCCATAGCTCAAAGTTCAGCCTGCCTTGTGCTTTCACGGGAGTTTTTAGTTGACAGTATATTTCAAGTTTAACCTGCTTTTCAACGTGCTGTCTAATTGGGATTTGAGGTAAAATATAAAAGTATGAGATGTTTCCTTTTGAATTTTTTCAGGACAAAGAAACAAAAACGGGTACGTGTGGCTACTGCGGCCTGCAGTTCAAGCAGCAGCATCACTAGTGTGGGCTGTGTCCTGGTCCTCTGACACCTGTGGAGCATCTCATGCTTAGTGTTCTGGTGTGAGGTCACTGCTCTGTGAATGGTGTCCCTTGTTATGAATAAAGGATGCTCCCACCATGGACAGTGAGTTGTTTCTTCCTTTCATAGTGTCATAAAACAAACATGAGTAGGAGCAGCTTTGCTTCTGGAACAGTCCCCGCTCTGGTGCTGGCTGCAAAGTGTGGGCACCAGGTACTCAAATGGCTGCATCACCAGGGAAGGGCCCAGGAGCTGCCAGTTAGGAGATCAGCCCTCTCTGGTCCCCAACATCTCATCTAAAGGAAAACAAACCAAACACTGAAAGGGACGTGACAAAGGCTTGACATTATTAACTGTGCCTTAGTATCTAACAGTGTGCTCACTTCCCAGATTGCAGGCTGATGTGGGCAAGAACTCAAGGATGTGGGAAACACAAAGGAGGACATGCCACAAGGCAGAACACTCAGGCACAAGAAAGGGCGCGGCTAATTCTGATTTTAGAAAAGTTATTAAGTCTCTGCAAGTAAGTGGGGATGGGGTGGGGGAAAGGAGAGACCTAAGAAGGCATTTGTATCCTATTCCTCAGGAGAGAAAACGGCAAAAATCTAAAGCTTAGCAAGTAACAGGAAACTTTTTTTGTTTGTATTCTTTCTTTATGTGTGGTATATACAGGTGAGTATAAGGCCCATGGACACCGTAAGAATGCACTGGATCTCCTGGAGCTGTACTTACCAAGAATAGAATGGGCTCTTAACCACTGAACCATTTCTCCCGCCCAAAGTTTTAAATGTTTGTTATTGTAATCTTGCATACGTACAACGTGCATGCTGACCATTCTCCATCTCTCAATCCCTACAAATCGTTCATGTTCCTGTCTATCTTGTATGCGGTCCACTGGGATTAACCAGGGTCATCTGTGTGACTGTGGGTTTGGAGACGTCTGCTTGGTCCCTGTGGATACCACATCATATTATGTGAAAGACTACACAAGGCCACTGTAGCTGGCATGCGCTATTGAGATGTCTGAGCAGAGGGGAGTGCTGCCGGGTGGAAGAGTGAGTTGTATAGTTTCAGTGCTTCCTGTCTCTAATAGATAAGTCATGTCTTAGTTAGGGTTTCTATTGCTGTGACGAGAAACCATGACCAAGGCAACTCTTAGAAAAGACATTTAATTGGGACTGGCTTACAGGTTCAAAGGTTCAGTCCATTATCATGGCAGGAAGCACAGCAGTGTGCAGGCAAATGTGCTGTAGAAGCTAAGAGTTCTACTTCTTGATCTGAAGGCAGACAGGAGGAGATTGTCTTCCACAGGCAGCAGGAGGAGTCTCCTTCCATATTCTGGGCAGAGCTTTAGTATAGGAGGAGACCTCATAATCCACTCCCACAGTGACACACTTCCTCTAACAAGGCTATACCGCCTTCAATAAGACCACACTTCACAATAGTGCCACGTCACATGGGCTAAGCATATTCAAACTTCTACAAGTCATAAATGGGATCTCCAAAGAATATGTCTGAGAGGGCCAAGACCACTAGTGGCCAAGTCCCTGCATCACCATGAATGAGTCTTTAAATGTTCCCTGCCCACAGCCATTGTATATGCTGTTCTGAGACTATCATGGTCACACATACAGGCTGAGGTCTGTAAACTGATTGTATGAGCACATCAGCGGGCATTCCCAAACTTTGGTGTGTGTGAAGGGCTTGCTGGGAGCACACACCAACTCCTAGTCACCATAGGCAGGGTACTGTGTGCAGGCAAGCATGTGTGCAGAGAATGAAGTGTGTTCCATCAAAACAGGAACTTTTGACTCACGCTGTCTGATTCTGAGTCTGACAAAGCAGACTTCACTAGGCAGAAGAAAATGTCCTCACGTACTGCTTGGCTGGGTGGTACAAGCAAGAGGCTCTGATTGGAAATCCAGCACCCACTTGATAGCTGTCTCTGGCTTGTCGATCCTCTGTTGGTTTCATTCCTAACTTCCTAAGATGGGTAATTTATTTTGTCAATGTGAAGCTTTTCTTATATTTAAAGCTATGGATTTCCCTTTAGTCTTATCTTTAGCTACACCCCCCAGTACTGGAAAGTTGTCACTTTATTACACTCATTTATAAATATGTCAGGTATGGATTCCCTCTGTGATGGGACTCTAACTCAGGGCCTTACACATAGGCAGACATTCCACCATTGAGCTACACCTTCAGCACCCAGTCTAAATATATTACAAATGTGTTAATTAAGGGGATCTTAGTTAGGTTACTATTGCTGATAAAATACATGACCAAAGCAACTGATGAAGAAAGGGATTATGTAGCCTTCACTTCCACAATACTTTCATTATGTAAGGAAAACAGTTCAGGAACCTGGAGGCAGGAGCTGACACAGGCCTTGGAGGAATGCTGCTTACTGGCTTGGGTCCCCATCCCCAATGAACTGGGTCCCACATCAGTCTTAAAATACACTGCAGGCGAGCTGGATGACTAGCTGTGTCAGGTTGACATAGAACCAGCCAGTGCAAATAGGGGGTTCCCGGTGATCCCCTGTGCTAATATGTGTTATTACCGTCTCTCTGTACTTTCCGTCATCTGGAACCAGCAAGGGGAAGGGGAAGGATGGAATTAGACTCTCAAAAAGTAAAAATAAAGTCGAATTAGAGAATAAAGTCAGTTTGCTTCACAGTCCATTAGGTGGCTCATGGCTGGTCTCAGTGAGGGCCCAGGACCTCTCTTCCATTTCACCCTTTTCTTCCACTTTAGATTCATTTATTATTTACTTAGTTTTATTCTACTTCAGTTTTATGAAGACCACAGTTGAGATTGCTCTCAGCCTCCTACCTAATGTCTTTTCAGCTACTGCCCTTTTTGAGTTATGAAGACTTTTTTTCCCTGTAATATTGTGCTTTCAAGCCTGTTTTCTAGCCCTTAGTTTGACCTTCATTTAGATATTCTGACTGATAATATCTTCATTGTCAACCTGACAAGTTTAAAAAGACCTGCGAGTCACCTCTGGGTCTCCGTGAGGGTTTTCCCAGAAAGCTTTGAGGAGAGGTGTGGGTGGCATCATCTCTTGGGCGAGGCCCTAGAATGAGTGAACGGCGGAAGGTGACAGGGCACCTCCTCCCTGCTTTCTGCCCCGGGGTGCAGTGTGAGCAGCTGCTCCCAGCTCTTGCTGCTGTCTAGGCTTCCTGCTGTGGTGGACTGCGCCCTCAGATTGCCAGCCAGGGTAAACCGCTTCCTTGAGTTGCTGCTGGGTCTATTTCCATGGTGATGCCATATGTTTACTATAAGTCCGGTTGGAGCACTCCCATTCATCATAGAGTCCTTTTGTCTCTTAGTTGGGGGCCTTACCCATTCTCACCTAAAGTGATTGCTAATGCTCCAGTTTTAATCTTCAGTCGTTTTCGGCCCAGTTTATCTCAGCGATTCCACACTCCTGCTGCTCCTTTGAGCAGGAGACTTATTTTATTATTCATATTGTTTGTTTCTTTTCAAGAGGGAAAAGTCACATGGAAGGTGGGGAAAATGGCAGCTCACATGGTAAAAAGACCCTGATCTTCCGCAACGTAGGTGACAGGTCTACGTGAAAGGTGGGCATGAGGGAAATAGTGAAGGCGCTGAAAGAAACAGAGGCCACGGTGTGGGGAGGCACAGATGTTCGTCTGTGGTGAGCTGGCGTCAGGCTGTGCTGTGAGTTATGATGCCCGAGTATGAAGACTTACACAAAGGCATAGAAACAATATGATTCATTGTTGGCGAGAATATATACATGGATTGAGTGTTCAGAAAATGCAAAATGGCTCCGATGCTGGCTACTCTGCACCCATCAGCTCGTTTATGTTCTCATCTACAGATATCTTTGCTAGAACAGTGACCAGGAAATTCTAAGACAGGTTTCAAGGGTGGTGGGGGTGGGGTAAGGTTGAGTGTCTTTGTGAAATTTTGATAGTAAATGTGACATGAAAATACTGTTCCCATGCAAAAGATTTACAAAGAAAGATATCTAACCAATTACTGAAAATTTTAGAGAAGGGAAAAATTCATGTTCATTCAGCCACCATGTTGACACTGTAGTCTGTGGTGGCACCATGCTAACAGATGTGACTGCAGGCCCTGGTAAACCTCACACTTATTGCACCATGCCCTGCTGCAATCTCCCACCATGCCCTGCTGTAGTCTCCCTCTGCTCTGCTGCAGTCTCCCACCATGCCCTGCTGCAATCTCCCACCATGCCCTGCTGTAGCCTCCCACCATGCCCTGCTGTAGCCTCCCACCATGCCCTGCTGCAGTCTCCCACCATGCCCTGCTGCAATCTCCCACCATGCTCTGCTGCAGTCACCGAGTGAGTGGAAAAGGAAGCTATGCACTCTGAGTATTCGAGTTACTGGCTGTCCTCTTCAGATTGGCAACAATTGCTCTTGAATGTACCCATCTGCTTGTGTTCAGCCATCACTACCAGCTATGAAATATCGCCAATACTGGAGAAACTAGATAGATAAGGCTAGTAATACTGAATTTTAAGACCATACTAAGTTCTTTCATCTGGATCCCACTGAGTCACTGTTAGTTTTTTATTGTTTGAGATCTCATACATGCATCGCATGTTTTCATTAGCTCCTCCAATTCCAAGTTTATCTCCTCCCACTCTATGTGCTCTTCTGTGCTCCATTTTTGAAGCCATGGAGTCCACTTAGTGGACCGTGCGAGTGGGTATACTACTACCTACCGGGATGTGGATAGCTTCTCAGAGGCTGCACCCCTGAAGAAAACTGTCTTTCCTTCTCCCAGCAGCCACCAGTTCCCAGCGGCTCCTCAGCTAGGGTGGGGCTTTGTGACAACCTCCCCATCCACGATGATCTGCTGCAGGTCTCGTACACATAGTCACAGCTGTGGTAAGTTCATGTAGTGAGTTCACATACGGAAAACCGCTTCACTAAAGTAGCCACAACCTTACAGTCTTTCTGCCCCTTCTTCCTTGGTGATCTGAGGAAGTGTGATGCAGGAGCCCCATTCATAGTCGCTTACTCTATGCACATCAGTCATGTTAATTGCTGCAAAATGAAGATTCTCTATGAATGAGGGTTGGCAGGTGTCCGAGTCTGTGGGAATAAAGATAAGTACCTGGGGCATTTAATATGGTGTCCATTTAGCGGAAGAAGAGTAGTAGCTTCTCTAGAGTCTGTGATCTACTCAGATTCTCGGCCCAGGCATAAGTTCTTCTTGTATAATGGGCCTTAAATTTAATCAGAAGGTAGTTGATTGCCCCCGTAACATTGTACCTCTGTTGTAAGGGACACAACCTGCCAAGTCACAGCGTTCACAGATGGGAAAGATTCTCAATGACTTCTCCCCCTGGAAGCATACACAGCACCTTCCAACACTCTGAATGCTGTCAAGTAGGGATGATGGTTCCAGGTGAGTAGCAGCAGATTTCTCCACACTGTATGGCTGACGGGTATGGTATCTTCAGTAATAGGGTCTTAACATTAAGTTCTGTATAATAATTAACAGTGGTAATAACCTGTGATATTTGGGGAATTGCTATGTTATGGGATCTCGTGGACAACAACTTGAAAAGAGGTGACCCGTACCAGACACTAGGCATTTGTTATCTGTAGTATCTGGGAGAAGCATTGTTCTCCCACATTATAAGGAATTCTAGTCAAGTGTGTGTGTGTGTGTGTGTGTGTGTGTGTGTGTGTGTGTGTGTGTAGGAAGCCTCTACAGTCTCTTTCAAGGGTTTTAAATATTCCCTATATTCTGTTCTTACTCTGGTGTCTTAGTCATTGTTCTTTTGATATGATGAGACAATATGATCACAGCAATTCTTATAAAAGAAAGCATTTCATTGTGGCTTGCTTACAGTTTTATAGGTTCAGTCCATTGTCATCATGGTGGGGAGTATAGCTGAATTAAAGGAAGAAATTAAAAAGGGAAGGATATAACTGGTCCTGAGTTTGCACCAGATGAGCGAATAAAAGCAATTAAAAGGAAAAGACACAATGTCTCCTAGTTATGGTGGAGTAGAAATTTTATTATAGATAAAAGGGAGAGCACAGCAGACACAGGAACATCTGGGAGAGTTCAGAGACTCTGAGCCATGTAAGGAGAAAGGAGAGGGGAGAGGGGAGAGCCAGATAACCAAAATGTCTGGATTATGTAGGGAAGGGCAGAACCCTGTAACAGGAAGGACTGAGGCATGCTGGGGGAACTTGGAGCCAGGTCTGCTTTGGTATAGGCACCTCAGCAGTTTGTCCTGGGTCTGAGACCTAACAGAAGTAGCTGAGTGTTCTGCATCCCAGGTAGCAGGAAGAGAGAAACTCTGGGACTGGCTTGGGCTTTTGAAACTCCAAAGCCCACCCCTGTGACACACTTCCTTTAACAAGGCCACACCTCCTAATCTCTCTCAAGTAGAGGCATTCCCTGGTGAGGGAGCATTCAGATACATGTGCCTATAGGGGCCATTTTCATTCAAATCACCCACCTGTACCATAGACCTCGCCCCCACTTAAGGATTTCTGCTCCACTCTTCCCTTTTCCCACTTCATACCACCCGTGCTCTGCCCCTGTCCCTTGAATCTTGCCTCCTGTACATGGCCCCTTACCTCTTTTCTGAAGAATCAATCCACATATGAGAAGAAAGGTGACATTTGTCTTCCTGGGTCTGGGTCACCTCACTCAGGTTTCTAGCTCCATCCACTTACTGTGTATTTTGTAACTTTGTTTTCTTTACAGCTGGATAAAAGTCATTTGTGTAAATATGTCACATTCTCATTATCCACTCTTCAGTCGGAGAACACACAGGCTGTTTCCTTCCCCCGGCTATTGTGAATACTGTAGCAATGAACAGGAATAAGGGAGTATCTCTGTAGTAGACATACTTCTTCCTTTGGGAATATGTCTACGAGTGAGACCCCTGCTTCTTATGGTAGATCTGTGCCCTGACTTTTGAGGGACATCCACACTGGTCTCCCTAGTGGCTGTATCAGTTTGTGTTCCCGCCGGCAGTGAATGAGCATTTCTTGGGACTTTCTAATGCTAACCATTCTGACTAAAGGGGTATTAATTTGTCTGGAGAATCAATACTACATGCTGGACTAGACAAGGAACAGCTTGGGTCTCCCAGAGTGTCCTGGCTCTGGCAGACATCCATTCTTTCAGCCTTCTATCAGGATCCAACCTGTACCCAGGTGGCTGAACTCCTGAGGAGAATATGGAAGTGACCTTCACATTAGGGGCTACTCATGTAGAGTGTCTCACTGACGTGCACTCTACATAACACCAATGGGCTATTAACAAGCAGGACACTTTCTGGAAAATGGTTCTTTCTAGAAAAGGGGCAACAGCTCCACCTGATAGACCAAGGCACACTCAAGCTACTTGTGTGCCCACAAGACCATGCTGGGCTGTATCAGGATGGGGGCTCATGGTTCCTGAGGTGTGGTACACATCTATACAGCCTCACCTGATTATGTGCCTGGAAGCCATAGACACACTTCTGATGCTCCACCATGTCCATAGATCTAGGTTTGGCCTGGGTTCTAATACTCTAAGTATCAGAGTATTCTGCCGCCTGTACATCCTGTGTGTGATCTGTCCATCCACAGGCAGTGACAGTGCACTGGGAGTTTGCAAGACAGGCATGCAGCCCTTAGCCCCATCCCTGATGGCACACCAGCTCCTGCCCCAGCTCACACACTGTCCAGGGCTCCCAGTGTATGCGCTGCTTAACCTTCCAGAATAGGGTGATTAATATCCTAGAAGTTACTCAGAAAATAAGGATGGAAAGAGAAGGCAAGGACTCAGGAGGGCTCCTGTGTTAACACCGAGGCTACAGGAGTCTGGAGACCCATAAGGCTGCGCGTGGACCAGGGATTTCCCCATGGTTAGGCTGGACTGGTGAAATTTAACCTTACCATAGCTATCCTTACCTTCTCTTGAGCTGTAAGTTCCTAAGTCTGAAGTGCAGGTGTTTTCTGTGGAGGACCATGTTCACTCAGCAATGAAAACATCTGGGTGAGCACGCCCGGCATTGCCCTGCCTGAGCTGGAGCGGCGGAGACACACTTCACACCCTGTCAGCTGTCTCAGGGTTGAGCATGTACCACTACCTTATGAGGCTGGTGGTGGTGTTGGAAATGCATAATAATTTCAGGAATACAAGAAAGATAAACTTAGGGCCGGAGGGGTGGCTTAGCGGTTAAGAGCACTGACTACTCTTACAGAGGTCCTGAGTTCAGTTCCCAGCAACCACATGGTGGCTCACAACCATCTGTGATGGGATCTGATGCCCTCCTCTGGTGTCTGAAGACAGCGACAGTGTACTCATCAAATATATTAAATAAATAAGTACATCTTTAAAAAAAAACAAAAAAAGAAAGAAAGATAAACTTAAACCTTGGGGTTTCTCAGGGGTCTGGAGAGGATAAGGACTGGTCCTCAGAGTAAAAAGTTGTCTTGGCCAGGCAGCAGCTTCCAGCTCCTAGATAGGAGACCCCAGCCTTGCACAAGGCAGGATCTGTGATCAGGGGATGCTTCTCCAAGAATGTAAAGTGGGTGCTGAGCAGGAAGCTTTGGATGCTGTCCTGATCCTCTTCCACCTCCACACAGAATATTCTGGAAATTATCAGTCGTGAGATGTGGTGCAAAGACAGGAATGTGGACTAATGTTTCCCAGAGTGCCCTATTGCCTGGACACCTCAGTTTCCAGGCACAGGCCTTGATCCTTCCCCACCGGTTCCTGCAGGGGGCAGTTGGCCACATTTCCTTGGGGAGGTCAAAGGTGGTTCTGGGCCTAGCTCAGGCCTAGCTTGCCCTTGCCTGTCCACCAGAGGGCAGTAGTGCACAACTGTCCTCCTGGTCTTAGTAACAGGGACCCCAGAAGTCCAAGGGACTCCAAGGTCCAAGTCCTTGGAGATGACCACAACTGACACTGTGCAGAGGCTCGGAGTCTGCAGATGACACTGCTTTTGAAATCTGCTCTCGGGAACATTAGCAGATATTTGGGGAGATATCTAAAAGCCAAGGGAAGCAAGGCTCTGACTCCCCAAAGCCTCTCAGTGAGGCCTCTCCTCTGACATGACAGGCCTAAGGAAACGGAGACCCTTCAGATGTAGAATGTGCCAGGGTCTGAGTTCTCACTCCTGAGCAGTGCCTTGAGCTTGCCCAGCTGAGGGCAGGTCCAGCTTGGTGTGTGGGTGGCAGCCGCCCCTGCGGAAGAGGCGGGGCCTGAGCCCCCTGGCAGCTGTGTCTTCCCAGCCTTTGAGCTCCAGCACCTCCTCATCCAGGTTACCGGGATGGCCTGTTACTGCACCAAGGAGGTGATCGGTGAGACTACAGAACACTGTGACCGCCAGCAAGGCCAGCTGGTCACCGAGACAGAAGACAGCTCCCGGGGACGGAGGCTGAGAGTTCTGGCACGGTCCTCGGTGCTCACACTCTCCTCCCTTCTCCTCGGGGGCCATTCTAGTATTACAGTGCTAATCCACCAGACACGGGGGATTTTAAATTTCATTTTTGTGCAGTTATTTAAAGTTTAAACTGATAATGTCTAACCCAATTAAATTCCAGTCAATCGTGCTCTAAATGCACTAAGTCTTGTGAAATATGAATGAGGCGTCCCCCGTGCTCCTTAACAACTTAATCTCCATGCTGAGTCTCTGCTCTTGGGATTACAGTGCTGAAGCTAGGAACGAAGCAAAAGCGGGACAGGATGGGGACTCGCAGCCCACGCCGAAGCCTTCTCGCTGGCCTTGCTCACTGGGGTGTCCGGCACATTCAGAATTCGGAGCTCGTGATGGACAGCACCCACTTAAGTCCAGTTGCCAAGATGAGGGCGCGCTCTGGGAGTGGCCTTCAAAGGCAGCTGACTACAGTGGGCATCTCCCCACCCTTACCACATCGCGCCCAGCCTCCCACTCTGTTCTCTGTACGGGAATACTGACAACCGCTGGCGTTGAGTGTGGGCTCTGTTTTCCAGGGTTATTCTGAGGAATCCTGGCTCATGGCTGACGGCGTTAAAGCTGCCTTCCGCTAGATGTCCGCATCAACCCAGCAGCACCGCCACAAGAACGGTAGCTGCCATGGTTGTGTTCCCACACCCAGTCTCATGTTGGAATCCTGGCTCTTCTGTGGTATTGGGGCCTAGGGCTTTGGGACTCACAGGGGCTGTGAGAGTAGAGTCTCACAAATGGCACAGGGAAGCTAACCTGCCCTTTCCAGGATTGACTTCTCTTGAGGGGTGAGCCTTGGCTCGGCCTTGGGGCTCTTTCCTAAGAGTCTGTGCTCAGTGGCCATCCACCAGACACAAGAAGAGGCTGTGATTTCAGAACAGCCCTGGCTACCCGGGGATTGATGCAGAAGGATGGCCCTCAATGTGGCTGCTGTGCTTTGAGAAACTGACTCAGAGTCTTCAGATTCAATGTTGTGTCGCCTAAGACCAGGAGATGAAACAAAAATAAAAACAAAACCAGCAAACCTTTTAGGAGCAGAATAAAACAGCGCTTTTGAGACATGGTCACACTGGAGGCTGGCCGTTCAGACCTTAGTGATCAAAGGCAAGTCGAGTTCATTCTGGGTCTTTCCTGCCTGGTACCTGGCTCAGGTTCTAAGGTTAGCTCCAATGTTAGTTCAACTGCCTTGGCCACGTTTGCATACACTGGCCAGGTGTGCTCATTGGGTACCTGGTGCAGGGTGGAGCAAGGTCATTGGTCCTACCTGAGGTTTGGCCAGAACTAGAGTGAGCAGCTAAGAGAGAGATCAGACAGGTCAGTCAGCAGACAGGCAGGGCCCATGACTGTGTCTGCCTACCATAGAACTTATGAATCTGAGTCTGGTCCTATGAGATGGAGATTCAGCCAGGGCGGGGAAGGCTCAGGCTGCCACCAGTAAACCTTTAGAAATCTAGTCAGCTCAGTTTCCATCACAGGTGAGATGTCTCTGCTAAGTGTCAGGAATGGCTTAGGGTTGGGCAGAGCAGTGTTCATACAGAAGATCTGGAAGTGGACGCAAAGGCGGGTTCTGTGAGGTCTGTGGGGACAGGAAGGCGGTGCCTTTTTAGCAACAGGGACGACTGTCTTCTTCAAAGCTGGACTGCAGCTGTCAATTTAACAATCCATGCCATCAAATCCACAAAGAAGACATTTAAAGCATATAATGCAATAGCCCTGTGGTTACATTACATTTTGAAACTGTGGTAAAATATAAACATGAAGTTCACCATTTAATCATTTCTGAGGATTGAACCCTAGTGCCTTATGCATGCCAGGCAAACACGTTACCACTGGGCTTGAGTCCAGCCCCAGACTGCACCCCGTAACCATTTTTAAGTGTTAAATTTCATGGCACTATGGACACAGTGTACAACTATCATCACTGCCCACATTCAGAACACTCTCTGTCACCAGGAAGCACAAATCTTCCTCTCCCAGCCCCAAGTTCCTTGCTGAACCTTCTGTCTCTACAAGTTTGCTGACTCCAGGGACGTCACAGGGTCCATTCAGTGCTTGTCTTTTGCTACTCGATAATGCATTGGATAGAGTATTCCTCAGTACCACTGTGATGGGGCAAGAGTGAACCTCCCTTCCTTTCAAGGCTCCTCACTCTGCGGCATGGCCGTAGTTCTCTTGTCTGTCGTCCTTGACTGTGTGCCTGGTTACCCTCACCTTGTGTGTCCATGAAGGACGCCGCTGTGACTTTGGGTGGTCTCGTCCCTGCCCTCGATTCCCTTAGGTAGATGTCTAGCAGTGGCATTGCTGTGTCCTGTGCACAGCGTATGCTTGGTCCTTTTATTGGTTACTTAATGTTCTGCTTTGGGGGTGGGCACTTGCCCCTTCACAGTTGCCACTTCAGGGCTGGGGACCCTATATCGGAGCTGGAATCTGGGATTCTCCTTCCCCATGACTAGGCTCTTGCTCAGAAGTGGTGAAGTCAGGATCTAGCAGGGCAACAGAAGAGAGAAGCACTTAGGGAGTAGTGGGCGAGCTTCATACAAGCTTTGCGTCCACCCAGCAGTGTCCAGCTTTGCTGGCCACTCTTTAACCCTGATGAGCAGTCAGGTCTACCATTCCACTGCCACTGCCCGTCACCATACCATGACCCACCAGCCTCCACCTTCCACTGTCGCCTGCCATTGTCCCATATTGCCTACCCCTGCCTCCCACCACCTCCTACCACCTGCTGTCACCCACCATCACCTACCCCCATATCTCTGCTTTTTCTCACTCCGCTGCTTGCCTACCACTACCTGCCATTGTACTACCTCACTACTATCCCCCAACAGCTTGCCCACCCACCATGGCCTCTACTGCACATTTCCCTCACCCTCCATCTCCAGCCATCACCACCTACCACTGTCCACAGCACAGCCACTGCTCACTGCCCTACTACACTCAGCATCGGCTGCTCTCCAATTCCTGTTCATATTGTCCACCTGTACCTACCATCCACCGTCCTGCCTTAGCCTCCCACCTGGAGGTTCTAGACTGGTCCTTCTCATCCTCTGTATGAATGCTCCCATGTAGGCTACCTTCATTGCATCTAGCCTAGGACCCACCACCTGAGTGTGTGCCCCTCTGGGGATTGTCTCTCCTCCTTGGTAGTGTGTTGCACTCCTGAGGGTGTGGTCCCAGTAAGTTGTAACCCTTTTGGGGGTATGGATCGCTTGGTGCTGTGGCTCCTGGGATGTAAGGCTCCTGTGGTGTGCCCACTAAGGGATGTGGTCTTTCCAGTGCCTTGTTGCTGCCTTGGGTATTGCTGCTTCTGGGTGGGATGAGGAAATGTCAGTTATCTTTCTGGGATAAGCCCTTTTCTTCCTCAAGATACCTGAATCTAGACTGGGGAAGATCCTGGCTTCCAACCTCATGGCTACTTTCTCTACCTCAGTTCCAGGGTCCTTCCCAGACGGCCTGTCACTGTCCATGGACAAATCTCCAACCCTGATAGCTCCTTACTTCCTAGGCTGGTGTCTATTGGCTCCTAGCATTGCTTGAGATCACGCCACAAGTCCTATATGTATAGATCCCTGTCCCTGGTCTCCCTAGGTCCTCAGAAATCTCAATATCAATTCACAGAGGAGCTCCAGTAAAATTCATGAGGCACCCTCAGAAGAGATGACCACAGAAGGAGGGCACTCTTGGCCAGATCAGCCATGGCGTTTACTTGGCTTTGGTTACAGGAGTCAGAGAAGCCTGGGGTAGCAGAAACCTCTATGGTGGTACCTCCTCCCTCCTCCCTCCCTGCATCCTCGCACCTCTGTGATTGTACTGGGTGATGGAGTAAACCCTCGGAGAAGAGAAACAGAAAATCTGTTTATAAAAGGTGTGTGCAGTGTCTGCAGGGTCTGCCTCCTATCTGGATCTTTCCCCTGTAGGTGCTGGGTCATTACCCTGGGGACATTTCCAAAGGGAGGGCTTGACAGCATGTGTGAGTGACACCATTTCAATGGCCATCAACCTATGTGACATGGTTCAGGGTAAACTTCACTCCAGGGCCAGGGGAACCTTCACTGGAGACCTGTCTTTCTGGTGCTGCTGTGCCTCTCTCCTGTCTTGCAGATGAAGAAGTAAATGAGAACCCAGGACAGGATGGGAATGAAGGAGAGCTGCTCTTAGGTTTCCCCTCCCTGGCATCTGCCCCAGTGACCTGTCTCCTGTCTCCTCCCATCTATCTGGCCACCAGCCTCATCACTTTCGGCATGGCCTACTCATCTTCCTCTAGGATACTTTTTGTCCTCCTGTCTGCCTCCAGAGTCTGACTCTGAAGGTTCTCAGACCCTGGGCACCTGACGAGATGCACGAGACAGACTCCAAGGTGGACTTCCTGCCTCAGAGGGGCTCACGGACCCTGGGCTCATTCATTGGTAGGCATCAATCACCCTGTATCAGGCAGCTTCCCTGTCTTTGCCCTTGAGCCTAATTGCCACATTTTGCTGTGGTTACTTTCTGGGAGACAAGTTTGTGAGAACCACTTCTTGTCCGTGGGCATCTAGTGCCTCTCAGGCTGAAGGCCGTAGCACTTCCTGCCCTGATTCCAGATTCCTGGATCTGAATCCCACATAGTGAGGTACTTGGTTCTGATCTGTGTGTGAGCTGTGGTAGTAGCCGGGGCTGGCTGAAAGGGCCTGTGTGTTTCTGTCTCTCCTCTCCACCCAACTGGTCTGTCTGAACTCCCTTGGGAAGAGAACACGAATGAGTCTCCGGCTGTGTCTCAACAGCTACCTCAGGCTTCAGTCAAGGTTCTGAGACACCCTGCCTGCTCCCACCCTAGCCAATCTTACCACTGCAGGCTGGTTCCCCATTCTTCAAGGTCCCTTGGGTGTTGTTAGAAGACTTGGCCTCCCTATGGACCTCAGTCCTTGGTATTGGAAAGACCTGTCCTACACTCCACATGGGGTCTCTTTCTGGCTTGTACCCCTCAGACGCGTGACTAATGAGCTGAAGTGTTCCTTGAAGGA
Source organism: Rattus norvegicus (assembly GCF_021556685.1). Lineage (NCBI taxonomy): Eukaryota > Metazoa > Chordata > Mammalia > Rodentia > Muridae > Rattus > Rattus norvegicus. Next base: position 31,253,903 of record NC_141534.1, read on the forward strand.
AAATCACCCTAACAGCCACAACCTTGCTTTCTCCAAGCTTCCCAGTCACCAGAGCTCCGCTAAAGCTCTGTGTCAAATGTGGGTGACAGTGATGGGCTCACCTCTCCACCCCCACCTCAGTGTGTCCTCTGAGGTGGAGAAAGTTCTGGAATTACAGATAGGAGAATATTTGCGTCATCCACAGTCTGAAGACCTGCTCCTTGGTTCTGTCCCTGTTGTGGATGTAGGATTGTCTAGGAGACCAGGCAGTCTGGGATCTCTGTGTCATCAGCCTCTGTGTCCCACCCGCCTGTCCTCCAGCTATCAAAGGGGATTAGCAGTAACAGCAGTCAGGAGGCAGAGAGAACAGGCCTCCAAGACATGGCCACTGCTCACAGCAGGAGGCTCACAATCAAATTCTAACGAAAGGTCACATTTGCAATAAGTAAGATGGAAATGTGGGTAATTGGTTAGGAGCGCTGATACTTCTACGGCAGAGAGCATTTGGATGGAGTCGGAACCTTTCTGCTCAGGTAATTAAAAATGAGATTTCACAGTATCATTAAAATGAGGGTGAGCGGGGTGTGATGACGTCATCACAAGAGGAAAACACTCTTCAAGTGAGCGTTTGTAGTTCTTGTCTTTGTTACTAAAAGGAACACAGCCTTCCCCTGGGTGGGTGGGGTACCCCTTAAGAATCCAAGGAACAGCATAAGCCCCCACAGTCTACATCGAAAGAGGAGGAGGGATAGGTAGACAGGGTCCATATGATCCCGACTCTTCCCAGGATGGACCAAAGGCTTAATGAAACTGAACGCATCCCTGACCCCTCTACCTTCCCAGACAGAGTGCCAGCCCACTGTTGTATCTTCTGGAGCTGTGTATGGGGACCGCTGATCAGTCGGTGTGCCAGGGAAGGCTGCAGCTCAGCTGACAGACCGACTGAAGAGGATGCCACAACAGTCCTCACCACAGGGACTGGAAAGTCAGTGAAAACGGTACACGCAGCCTCACCCTTTATAGAAACCAAGGTAAAGTGTCGAGTGCCCAGATACAATACAGCGGTGCAGTAGTAGCTCCTGGCTTTACTTGTGTTGTTTTAAAACCCCACCCCCACTC